>NC_134546.1:25748636-26051666 GCF_050624435.1 Tenrec ecaudatus | reverse complement strand
GAGGCACATATGAAAAGTGATTATGTAGTCATAAAATTTCAACGTTCTCGCTTCTCAGTGAGATGTGTGGAGTTAAAACACACTCTCACAGTGTGTTAAGACTATAAAGTGAAAAAAATAAGGCTATAAGAAAGTCTTGTATGCAGTCTGCTTACTGCCAAACAAACATTTCTGGTTTGAAACTTTGGATCATAAAGTTGTAAACATTAGCACATGCAAGTATGTCTCTGGGCTAGCAACCAATTTCTACTTGTCCCAAGAAATATCTGTGTGGAGTCCACGGTACTTTCATTGTGCTTCGCCAACACCATAGTTCAAATGTATTTTTCTCCCACCTTCCTTATTCAATGTCCAACTTTGATATGCATAAGTGACTACCGATATACCATGGTTTGGGTCAGAGGGAGCATAGTTCTCAAAGCAACACGCTTGCCTTTCAACATTTTAACGTAGATTTCCCTAATGAAACTTGTCGTTTGATCTCTTGATCTCAGTCCTCTATGAGGACTGTTTGTGGATCCCAGCATGATGAAATTCTTGACGACTTCAGTTAGGGTCCACCATAATGATGCAGTCCTTACAACGAGGCCAATAGAAACATCGTGATAAATGGAGGCAAAGAATGAGCTCGCACAGATTATATCCCCAATTTGGGGTGTCTCTCTATATTGTGATATGGAGGTGGCAATCAAATATCATCCGTAGTCATTTGGATGAAAGGACTAGCTAACCAAAACCCATGGTCATCAAGTCACTTCTAACTCCTGGTGACCCTATTCCACCAGCATCGGTTTAAATTGATTCCGATGGGGGCATTGGTGGCATTAGGTGAGCACTGGGCTGCTAACTACCAGGTCAGCATCCAAACCTCTCAGGTGCTTCTAGAGAGGAAGCTCTGGCTAGCTGCTCACTTAAAGTGTTACAAACTTTGAACACTTTCTTATGACTCAGAATGAACCACGGTAGTGGTTTGGGGTAGATATGTTCCCCCCAGTGATCCAATAGGGCAGATTCGAACTGATCCATATAGTGTGCAAAGCTGTAAATCCTTAAGGAAGCAATCAATCTGCCGTCTCGCTCTCCCATGGTGCAGGCTGGTGCGTTGGAAACTTGTTAGTAAGCAGGTAAGTGTTTTAACAACCGCAGCATCAGAATTCCTTAAAGTATGGAGGATACTTTTTATTGTATTTTCTTGAGGTTTTGATTTTTTTTGCCATTATAGCTTTTCTTTATCCATGTAAATCATAGGAAGATGTTTTGGTTTTCAAAACTCATTTTATTGGGGGCTCAGGAAGATGTTTAAAATTGTCGTGTATATTGTTTTGCTGACCTATATACAAGATGTGTCGTGTTCTTAGAGAAAATGCGGAACAGAGCCATTGGGGGCAGGGAAAGAAAAGAAAAAGAGCTTCGCAGTGAATCTGTAAAAGAGACAGAAGCACTCTTCCCCTGAGCATTACAATCAAGCACTATTAGATCAGACCCATCTTAGAAGTGTCCATATTCAACCCAACCACATGGATCCAGAAGTGGAGGGCCACAGAGGTTGGGTGTAATTAAAAGTATATGCTGTGTTAGAATCAGAAGGTTTTGGATTAAAGTCATTCTATTAAATATACCATGTGGCACATTACAATTTATATTTATGTTGCCAGAGCACCTTATTTCATACCGTTCTTGGTCTTTCGCACATAAATTCAAAATAGGATGATTTAAAAAATTAACTCCTTGTCCTTGACCTGAGAATGTTTGTGTGGGCATAGGCATTTATGAAAAGTCACACATTGATCTCATTGTATCGTGTTTTGGGACATTTTCAGTAGGCTTATTTTTTGGCAATGTGACTCCAATATTCCAAGCACATTGGACTGAAAGCTTTCTCACTAACAGGAGTCAGCGAATCCTGCCACCTGAACCTGTCTGCTTTGATTGAGAAAGTGATTTGTGTAACCATGGAGTAAGATACTGTGCTTTTCTGCAGCCTGAAATAAGCCTCATCAAAAATAAACTTGTCTGAGTGACTAAGATAGATCTAGGGAGGAGGCAGCTATGGGTCTGACGTACTTGGTGACAAGATACACTGGCAGCAATGATGCAAGATGTCAGCTAAGGTAATGAACACCTTCAATACTGTGGCTAAACTGCGTGCCACAGTCTATAATAGTGCAGCTAAGATGCAAGAAAGTTTTAGGATATTGTACTTGCCACGAGGGAAATGAATACACAGCATACCACTGTCTCCCATGATGTATGGCTCTGATAATTAAAAACACAGGAAAGCCTCAGTTGGCAGAGCAGTTGGCGCTGCCTTTGGTGGAGATGCTGAACAGCAGAGTGACAAGAAAACACTCAAGCCACATATGGCTTTCCTGTGATGAAACACAGATAAATCTGCATTTAATTATTATGTAGCTATACTTCTCATATCATTTAATTGTGTAATCTTAGAATAGATGTAGTATCAAGGATTTAATGTTCTAGCACAGTCTTATACCAAACCTAAAAATAGGTTTTCTAACTTTCAAAATGAATGTTCTCTCCGCAATGCTATAAAAAACCTAGCATTAAAGTAAAATAACAATTCCCAATAGATGCAAGGATGTGCAGTATGTGTACTCTCGCTCTACATTGGGCATGTAAGGACACTTCAGAAAGACTGGGTGACTCAAATGGTTTATGATCATGTGCTAACCTAAAGGTTGACAATTCCAACTTATCCAGAAACTACGTGATAAGGAGCCTGGTAAATGTCTTCTCTAAGAATTACAGCCAAGAAGATCCTATGAAACAGCTTTACCCTACAATGCATGTGGTCCCCATGTCTAGCTGAGGACCAATGTGATGGCAGCTAACAGAGCAAAGCTCATCCCTGAGAAGTCATTCCTCCTAGTCATTGGACCCATGACTTTGGGGAATAATACATAGACAACCACATCCTAGATTAGATCAAGTCTCTTCCCCCTGCCCCCTTAATAACTTTCATATTGCTCTGCTCTCGAGGCTTCCTGATGCTGTCCGTGGTGCTGAACATCTTTCTAGGTATAAAACAAAAAAAACCACTATACATTCAGTTCAGACTAATCGTTGGCAACAACTTAAAGGATAACAGAGTTAACACAAATGAATTTTCTTTTTTCAAATCTTATTTTTATAAACATATACAATTTGCAACATTTCAGCATATAATTTTTCAGTGGCATCATGTCCATTACGGCGTATAGATTTTTTCCAACCAAAAAAGCCAAATACAGATTACAGTTATAAAAATATTTCCAACAACTGATATTACTAATAAACAGACAAACATAAGAGATATTCTACTTACATTAAAACTACATTAGTATGGAACCTCTTCATAATGTGGGGCTATCTGTTATGGAGGGTCAATAGAGCATCACGGGAGAACGCTCTTCTTGTAAATTATACAGGATTTTATTGTTCTCCAAAGAGAAAAAAAACCTGTATACAATGGTCACATAATACAAACAACTTTATATTCTCTTAGGACACAGAATTGGGTCTCTGGACACCTTCTTCTTCTCTGTAAACACTTGTAAATGATCAAAATTAAAAGGGAATGATCATAATAGACAAGGATCACCATATGGAAGGGAACGCAAAGTTCCCACTTTACAAATAAGAGAATATAAAAGGACAGCAAAATGTACAATTGCTGGTTAAAGTGTTATGTTAATTAAGTCAAGAGGAAAAAGTCTGCCAGATATTAAAATGCAATTAAATAAATAATAATTTAATTAAATGATAGCTCCAATTTGGGGGGGAAACGGACCTTAATACACACACAGTGCTGTTCAAAAGGTTGCTGTGCTATTTTTGGGAAATATTTGGTAATGCTCATGTGGATGAAAGACATAAGTTATATATAATATCAAATAACCTGCCCCTGGCCAAAGGTAGTGATTTCTCACTCAAGCTTAGTATAAGAATTTTAGTAAATGTATTTCCACATAAATTACTTGATTTTACTTACTGATTACTTTATTTAAACAGCTGCAGATCACACATCGTGTATTTGATGGAAAGTAGCTGTAAATTATAATTTTTGCCTTCCACAAATATCCTTCACAAAATATAATTAAGACAATAAACCTAAATATAATTAAGGCAAACAACCTAAAATAGAAGAGTTTAAAAATATATTTTGTTTTCTTTCTTCACAGGCACTAGATAAATCATGGAATTTGAGTAGTGTAAATTAATTTAGAAATGTGAAAAATCCCTTAATGTTGTTGGTGTTAGATGCCATGTAGTCAGTCCTGACCCATAGCTACCCTCTGCAGGACAGAGCGAAACGCTGCCCAGGCCTGCTTCGTCCTCGCCATTGTTCTTATCGCTGGGCCCGTTTTTGCCACCAAGGTGTCGATCCATCGCATGTAGGGTCTTCCTCTTTTTGTTACCCCTCCACTTTCCCAAACACGATATCCTCCAGGAACTTGTTTCTCCTGACAATCTGTCCAAAGTATGTGAGATGAAGTCTTGCTATTCTTGCCTTTGAAAAGCATTCTGGCCACACTTCTTCCAAAAACCAGATTTGATTGTCCTCTTATCAATCCATGGAATTTGGAATATTCTTCCCAGCACCATAATTCAGACACATTTCTACATTCATACTTTGCATATTCCAAGTTCCAATGATTAGCAGATCTTTGCAGCTTTTTCATTTTATCTTGAATTGTTTCCCATCAACAGATACAGATCTGGAGGGGTCCTCTCCCACAGGCTTTAAGTGACTCATGTCAAGGTGGTCACCTCCACTCTGAGAAAGAAATTCCTCCATCACATTTTGAGTGCCATCCATTGGGGGGGGGGGAGGCATCCTTTGGTACTACCTCCCACAATGCTCTGTTTTCATTCTTTAGGCCTTCAGTATCTGACAGTGTTTCAAAGTTATTCAAAAGGTTTTCAACTCCTCATCCCCTATACGTGGGAGCTGAGACTTGCTTTGTTGCCTGTTCTTAGTAAGGAAGTTCCAAAGAAACCTGTTTGAATGAACCTGCTGAAATTTGAAATATAGGTGACATAGCTTCCAGCAATACAGTATGACAAGTTGACAGACACATGATTGTCCTTTAATGTAAGCCAAATTTAAACATGTCACCTGTACACACATTTTTGTATGATAAAATCTTTATCAATTTCTTCGTTGCCTGACTTGTTATTTTCTCACAGAGGATATTTCAAAATTTTCTCATAATGAACTGGCAATTACCTACTTAATTAATGAATTTAGTTTTCACTCATTGGCCCCTAGTGTTTACTCACTTTATAGGGATGGAAAGGAGTCATATTAATTGTCTTTCTGTCCCTCTTCAAAATATATCTACTCATATTTCCTGTCTCTGTTTCTTCTATTTTTGCTATGTACATTCTATGTAACAGAATAAAGGAATATTGCATAGTTTGCAATCAGGAAAGGTGTGCATCAAGGTTTTATGACTCTACCATACTAATTCAATCTCATGCTCAACAAATAATCAGAGAAGGTGGCCTGCATAAAGAAGAAAAGGGCATCAGGACTAGAGAAGGCTCATTAACCACCTGTGATATGATGCTGGCTTAACTTGCTTGCTGACAACGAAGAGAACATGAGTCATGTGATGATAAAATGACAGATTACAGCTTTCAGTATGGATGACAGTTCATTGCAAAGAAAACCAAAATCTTCACAACTGGGGCAACAGACAAAACCATCATACGCAAAGAAAAGACAAAATAGTCAAGGTTTCATTTTACTTGCATTCACAACCAGTGCTCTTGGAAGCGGCAGTTGAGAAATCTAGCAACCCATGGCTTTGGACAGATCTGCTGCACAAGATAGATTTAGAGAGTTAAAGCATAAAGGCTTTATTTGAGAGTGAAGGTGTGCCTGACCAAAGCCTTGATATTTTTTATCATATGAAAGCTGAAAATACATAAGGACAACTGAAGAAGAATTGATGCACTCAGATTATGATGCTGAAAAGAAATATTGAAAGAACCATGGACTGCTAAAAGTAGAAATGTATCTGTCCTGGAAGAATATAGCCAGAATGCTCTTTAGCAAAGAGGATGGCAAGACTCTAGGTCTCCCAAGCATTGCTTGTATGTCAGTTTGGCAGACTGTGGTGGCTTGCCTATTGCTGTGATACTGGAAGATATGTCACCATTATTTCAGATACCAGCAGGGTTTTTAAAGGGAAACGGGTTTTAGTAGAGCTTCCAGACTAAGATCAGACTCAAGGAAGGAACAGGCTGTCCACATCAGAGGATTTAGCCACTGAAAAGATTTTTGAAAGAATGGAAACATTAACAGATATGTCAAGTCACATGAATAGCAACAGCAATGTCAGACATACTGTCATAAAATGGCCATCTGACTCGGAAGGCATTTAAATATGATGGAGGAAAAGTTTCCTTTTAATGTAGACATGGGTGGAGTAAAGCTTTGGGGATCTCCATATTCTGATGAGGCATGACTCAAAATGAAAAGAAACAGCTGTAAATATAGCTGAAAAATTGGAACTTAGAATATACAAAGTATCATTTTGCTAAAACTGGAAGTTTTCAAAAATTAAATGAAATGTATAAAAATTGATGTCCTAAGCATTAGTGATATTTTAGCCATCTTGAGTCAGAAAACTACATGATTTTATGTGCTGGAAATGAAAAAATCAAAGGGAATGATGTCGCATTCCTAGTCAAAATGGACATTTTAAGATCTATCTTTAAGTGCAATGCTTTCTATGAGAGAATAATATCTATATGCACATAAAGAAATCTGGTCAGTATAACTATCGTGCCATTATGCACCAACCAACGAAAATCAATGGTGAAGTAATTAAAGAATTATGTCAACTTGTTCAGCCTGAAGTTTATCAAACATGCACTCAAAATGCCTAGATAATTATTGAAGATTGGAAGGCAAAAGTTGGAAACAAAGAGGAAGAAACAGTATTTGGAAAATATGGTCTTGGTAATAGAAATGAAGCTGGAGAGAATATAATAGAATTTTGAAAGAGAAAAAATTATCACTTTTTTTCCAATAACATAATTGGTGACTATACATGTGGACTTCTGCAGACGAAATACATTGAAATAAAATTAATAATATCTCTGGCAAATAATGATGGTAGAGTCAATATCAGCACCTAAATTTGAGACTGGGAGCTGACTGGGGAGCATATACCAATTGCTCCTCTTTGAGTTCAGTTTGATGTTGAATAAAATTTGAACAAATCTACAAAAGCCAAAATATGAACTGAAGCTGTCCTATCTGAAATTTGAGACCATTCAAATTCGACTCACTGAGATTAATGACAAAATAATGAAATGTAGAATTATATCCAGAACAACGTACATGTAGAAAGGAAAAAAGGCTATTAAAATCATAGTGAGGAAAGAAAATATCAAAATTGATATCAGGAAAGACTGAAACTTACTCTTGATTATAGAAGGCCTAAAGCAATTGGAAGAAATTATGGAGTAAAATTACAGAACAGGAAAGTTCAAAGCTAGCTCCAGAAGACAAAGTAAAATATTTTAATTCAATGTGCAAACTTGTAGAGTTATAAAAACAAAAAAAGAAAACACTCTCTTTCAGCACCTTAAGTTGACAGAACTGAAGAAAAAAATCAAGGCTCAAATTGCATTATTAAAATATTATATGAGTAAAATATTGAATGATACAGAAAGATTAAAAGAAGATAGAAGAAATTTATAGTCACTGTATCAAAAGTAATGAACATTCACCCATTTTAAGGAGCAGAATATGATAAATCAAGAACCAATGGTACTGAAAGAAGTCCAAGCTGCCTAAAGGCATTATTTAAAACAAAGTAAGGCTCCAGGAATTGATAGATTACCAAATAAAATGTTTCAACAAACTGATGAAACACTGAGAGTGCCCACTTACCCACACCACATAATTTGGGAGGCAATTACCTGGCCAAATGATCCCCCAAATCCTTATATTCACCTGCTCCAAAGAAAGGTGATCAACAGAATGCAGAAATTATTAAACATATTATCAATAATATATACAAGAAAAACTTATCTGGGTATCATTCAACATTTGCAGCTGTACATTGACAGGGAGCTGCCTATCATTTAAGTTGGCTTCAGATGAGAACATGGAACAAGAATATTACTGATGATGTCAGATGTATCTTGCCGAAATCAGAGATGAGCAGAAACACATTTACTTGTGTGTTCTGGACGACACAAAGGGATTTGATGGTACGAACAATAACAAACTATGGCTAACTTTGAGAAGATTAGGAATTCCAGAAAATTCCATTTTGCTCGTGGGAAACCTGAAGGTAGACCAAGAGTCAGTTGTCTCAACAGCCCAGAGAAGCACTGCTGTTGAAAATCAGGACAGGTCAGGGTCAGTGCTGAATCCCCTCACCGTACTCATGCTGAGCAAATCACCAGAGAAGCTGCACTGTCTGAGGAAGAGCGGGCATGAGGATTGGAGGAAGCCTTACTAACTACCTGCCGTTTACAGAGGACACTACTTGGCTGAAAGTAAGCAGAACGTGAAGCCTGGCTGATGCAAATCAAGGATTGCAGCCATCAACACGGATTACTGTTTAATGCACAGAAAACAAAATCCCCACCACTGACCCAGTGGATAACATTACGTTAAACGGGAACCAAGATTGAAGCTGTCAAGGCTTTTGTCTCGCTCGTATCCATAGTCAATGCTCATGGAAGCAGCAGTCTTTCCATTGCCTAGATCGAAATGCGGTTGTAGACCATTTCCACCGCATATTTTTAAGACGGCACATATCTCCCCTCTTAGAAACAAAATATTTGACAATATTTAGCATAAAGGTATTCACTTTACCTTTCTATGGAACAATAATAATATCTATTAAGGAATGAGAATAAAAAGAGTATTGAAAAGGGGGAAAATGTAAGAGAAAGTTCTCGTATGGGCAGTTTTCATTTTCAAGTGAACTTGAGGTTGCAATAGTTTATTTATTGGTGTTGTCCGCACTAGAAATTCTCTTTATTTTCTCCATCTTGTTATTGGAATGGCCGTTGTAGGAAAGAACCAAGGATTGCACCAGGCCATCTAACAATGGCAATGAATTCTTTTCAGTTTACACACATACATACATACATACATACATACATACATACATACATAGTGTTATGAACAACACCCTGGTACCTATTCTCTGACAGAGAGATAGGAGTTTGAAAGATCATATCTTAGACTTTCTACAAGTCATTCAAGAACTTTCATGTCACTTTACATAAATGTGAATTACTTTAAAATCTGCTGAGAACTTGGTGGCTGGGCTTATGTGGGAGATGTTTCCCCTTTCAATCTGCATGTACTCGTCGTGTGTCATGATTTGCCCTGGATCACAACAGTGCGAATCTACAGAGAATGAGAACAGAGCAAATGGTTGACAGCTGAGGTGCCTTACATAATGATAACGATAGAGTGCCAGTCGTCAGTAGGACATGGCCAACTCTAGCCGGAGTAAAACATGGGACACCTGAACCAAATGAATGGGAGACCAACAGGGAAATGTGCAGACATCTTAAGAGGGTTAAAACATTTATAGAGAGACTAAATGCTTCTTTAAGTAATTATTTATATGAGCCAAGTTTATTTTTTCTGTAGTAATGCGAATGACTATCAAATGTTATATGATTTGTGAAAATCTCAAAGCATTTTAGAAATTTGAGATAAGCTGCTTTAGGGGAAAAAAGAAGATGAACATAATTGAATCCTGATTAAAATGTGTAAGGATGTAATTGAAGTGAACAGCCACCAATCTTGCTAATGAGGAAAATTTAGAGAGCAAATGGTTGAAACTTGAAGATATTTCATTTATATGCACAAACAAACCTTTTTTCTCATGATTCTCTCCCAGAAAAGAACATAAATTCACTTGACTTTAACAGGTGGGAGAGTGACAACTTTGGTCAGTTTGTGGTAGATTCTTTCTAAAGACAGAGGTGCGTGAAGGCATCCATGCCATGTCGGCCCACAGTGGCCATTGCAATGATTCTAAAGGATTGTAAAAAGTGCAAATCCTCATTCAGAGAAAGGTGGAAGAAGAAATAACAATCCGGTTTAATCCTTTCATGCCTGTGGGACCTATATTGTTTACTCGTATTTCCAGAATTATGTTTCTTGGGAAACTTATCCAATTTGCAGAGCGTGCTGCTGGCTAGCAGGGACTTGTACAAACATTCAAATCAGAGGAAACCAGCCTCACACCTCAAGTAATCCCTCCAGAGTTCTTGTGGGGTATGTATGTCCCATATAATCATATAAAAATCTATATTGCTTTAAAACATTCCCTTAATTTCAGCTACTTTCAATTAGTGAAAGAGCATGATACCAATAAGGAAATCAAAGTAGAAAATAATTCAGTGTTGAAAGGTTCCTTTCTGAACTCGGAGAGAAAACAGTGAAGCAGAACAGAGGTGAGTGGATTGCAGGTCCGGGGCAAGATCTTAGCCCAGTCCAACCAACACCATGTGTGCGCCCTTTCTGAGATGACACACGGGGCGTGAGATGAGTGAGGGAGAATATGCTAAACTGGGCTGAAAGCAAGGGATACGTAGAAGCCCACATCCATGCTCTTTGGAATCTTTGTTCTCAAACAGGAAAGAAAGAAATGCAATCCGAAAACCAAGCATCAACAGGACTGTTTAAGAAATCTGGTCCAAACATAAAGAATATGGAATAAGATGATAATTTACATTTACAACCTGATGATAATTTACATTTACAACCCAAATATATGAAATCAGAATCCTACCGTGAAGAAGAAATAGAAATTTTCCTATGGAAGTGGAGATGGAATAGAATGAGCCCAAACCAGTTATAACCGGCTATTTGTTTTGTTTTGTTTATCAAAAGATAATGAAAATAAGAATTCCAAGGACATGAAATAATAAACGAGGGAAAGATCTGAAGGTTGGAGGAGAAAATACAGGAGAATGGATTCCCGGCTTCAAGGCAAGAAGGGCATCCCTGGAAATGACACGCGGAGAAAAGCCAGGAAACCCATCAGTGAAACTAGAGCAGAATTTGTGGTTTGATACGGAGAAGAAGCATTGGAACTTATAAGACGAGTGATAGTTTAGGAAATTATGTTTTCAATATTTATGAGACAAAAGATAGATAGCCAACATTTAGAAGAATGCTTAAAAACAAAAAGTCAAAAAGCCAATTAAATGATCGACACACTATGAGCTAGCAACTTGGAGAAAGTGAGTGCTGGTTTATTTTGCACTTTTCCCCCAAATTCACACATGCTTCAGTAAATAACCCAGCCTTACCTTTAGTTATACATGTCTACATCTTTTTCTTTATGGTCCAAAGAAGTGAAGAATTGGTATAGCAAAGATATATATGTATACACACATGCATGTGCACTTTGGTTTGCCTCAAAGATGCTACCAAATTTTGCCCTTCAAAGTGGTGGTGATTATTTACACCTGGTATTAGAATAAGTTTTGTCCTTTTCTGGTCTAATAGTTAAAAAAATGAGATTTTGCTAATAGATTTGTGTGCTTCTCAAATGAGTAGCCATGGCTAGACTCTCTTTACAATATTTATAAATCTTTTGCTGTGATTTTGCAGTTTCGAGATCACCTGTTGGTACATACATTTCCTCAGGAGTCATCAGACCACCATCCCCTGAGGTCTTAGGCACCACTGTTTATCCAACTGGCCTTGCTTCCTTGCTTTCTGATTTAGACATCTCTACTGATTACACATAAATGAATTTCATTGCAAGGGTGAAGGATGTTATGTTTTAGATTTTTAACAATCTAAATAAAATTTTAAATTTTTAACAAGCTAAATATACTGTATTTTTAATGTTTTGAATAATAGCATAGCAGGGTAACACGTTTACCTCCTCTGTCTACTCTTTGGTTTGGATAGGAAAACAAAAGTCTTTTTGTGTGTGTTTTTGATGGCTACTAACATGCTTTTAAGACTCGAGTAGAAGGACGTAAAACCTTGTCTTTGTGGACTATCTTATACCAATGGATCCTGAGAAGTTTTCATAACTTTGACCCTTGAGTTCTCAGCTCTATCCATGGGTGCACTGTTGTACATATAAACACATGCATAGATATCCTCTGCCAAGCATATATATATATATATATATATATATATATATATATATATATATATATATATATATATATGGGTGGTATTGTTCCATTCATCTTCCCACACCTGATTAACTCCCACAGCATCCAATGGTGTTTACCTTTAACTCTTGTCTTCCTTTGCTTTGGTCAGTTTACACTCACCTCCCCCTTATTATATATACACTCCCTTTAACTCAAGTTAATGAGTTTCACCCTCCAACTTGTGATTAACTGCCTTCTTTCTTAGTTGGCAGAGGGGACGTACATATAAATCTTTTTAATTCCTTCCCCGCTGCACCCGCTTATTGGTTTGCTTCACTCCGCTGTTTTGTTTTGGTTAAATATATTTGGGCAATGGGCTGGGCATGCTACTCCCATCACTCACTAACCACTGCTTCTCGGTGGCATGGTGTGGGTGGAGGCATGGGTCCAAGTCACTGGTTGTGCGGAGAGCGGTGGGTAAGCTGGCTGAGTGTTGCCCACCATCTGAGATGCGTGTAGCACTGCTACAGTGATCGGCAGCACTCACCCACCAGGTGGGGCAGAAACAGTGGCAAATATGGCTGAGTAGAGTTGCTGACCCTCAATTAACAGGGCGAGAAGAAGAAAAAGGCAGGGAGAGGGGAGAAAAGTGAAAATACGCTTAGAAAAGGTAGTGAAAAAGAGGGAAGAAATGAAAATTAAGACGATAAGGACACAGCACTGGCTAACTACCAGTTACCCAATACATGGGTGTGTTTGCAGGGCTGGCTATAGGACAGGCCTCCTGTCTAATACAGAAAAGAGAAAGTAAGGAAAAAGTGCTGGGGGAGAGAAAGGGAAAGGGGGATAAGATGAAAGAATAAAACATTTTACAACGAAAATAATAGTGAAGTAGGGGGGTGGCACAGCCTGGTGCCAGCTCCAGTCACTAAGCATGCAGGAAGAAGCCTCGCCCTTCCAAGGAAAATGTGGGAAGTGTGTGTTGGGGGTGGAGGGTGGTGGTGGAGTTAGGGCTCCATCAGGAAATAGTGGTTGGTTTGCCAGGTTGTTGGAATGGGGGGGTAGGGGGGTGGGGGACAGGCTCTGGTAAGCTGTGAGGATAAAGAAGGGTGGTCCCATCTCTGGTCATTGGTCTTAGGAATGGATGCTCAGAGAGTTCTGGGCAGGTGGCGCTGGTTATCTGTTTACTCAAAAGGGACACGGCTGGCAGCAATTCAAAAGTACGCAACTGCTGGATAAATTGGTGGTCCATCGTCCCATGTGTCTTCTTGCTTATTGTTTACATTTAATTTTTTACAGTTGATATTTAATCCACCTTTCATACTTTCATTTGGATTCTGGGCCATAAGTATTCTCATGATTTTTTTCCCATTTGATGTCTCAGGTCTTTGTTTTAAAGGGTTGTGATAAACTAGTCTGGGAAAGACAAAGCTTTCTACTCCCTTAGAGAGTGACAGTAACAGAAACACACAAGGGCCTTTCTACCCTGTCCTATAGGCTCACTAGTTGGCATCGACTCAATGGCAGTGAGATTTTTTTGGTTTTGGTAGTCGACTTGATCATCCTGAAGCTTTCTATAATATTTTCTATGTTGATTTATTTTTTTTTTCTTCTAAGATATACTCCTTTTCCCCACTTGAGTTGTTTATTACATGGGTTTATCTGTTCCCTTTAATAGTATTTTTAATCTTGTTTTTGGATTTTAACATTTGCTTTTAGAAGCACAGTTACCTAAGATTCACATATTTTACTTACAATCTTTGATTGTGAGTATAATATGCATATTAGCTAGGGAAATGGAGGTGGTCACCAGAGGAACCCCTAAAGCAAATGACTAAGTGGCAGCCCCTGGAATCGTGAGGGGTAAGGCAAACAACTGCTCTTTTTATCATAAAAACTATTGTTGTATTTGATTCTTTACAACCTCTTATTTGTGTTACATTGGTTTTTAAAATTTGCCAAGTAGCAGAAAGTCTTAGATCTGCCTTTTATTACCTGTGATAAATTAGGGAAGTCTCTTAACCCCATCTAAGCTTCAATTTCCTCTTTTGTAGAATAAGCATAAATAAATCTACTTGCCATCAGTATTACTTAAAATGTCTAGACAATATTGGATCAATTTTCCACCTTTCTATTATAAGCAAGTTTATACTTCTCAAAATAATCTGTTATGATGAGAAAAATTCATTAAATTAAGTTTGAGTCAACACACTTAGACATTACTTATTTAGTCTAAGTTAAGTATTTTAAATGCAATTTGTAATTTCCTGAAAAGGAAATTCCAATAAGGTTGGGAGTAGATTGCATTATTGCATTGTACCATAAGAAACATGATTATTATTTGTATTTGTTACTGCAACATATAGAAATTTGTGTTCCGTTTCAGAAAGGATACTGAGAGGACTAAGATGAGGCTTGTCCTATCACAGGGCTCACATTTAACTCAAAAGTAAGCCCACACAACAAGGCAAGGCAGAATTTGAAAAGTTTTATTTATTGTGAAACATAAGTCAATGACTTTAACAGATGAATCTTAAGTGATTTGCACGTATTTTTAAGTAATGGACAGTAATTAAATTTATTGAAGTCATGTGATAATATGAAATTTAGGGGAATGATTAAGCAACATGGACCTAGAGTGAGAGTCCAGACAAAAGGATATGCAGTTTTATATAGAATTATGAGTAACAGGAGCAAGGGATATGAGATATTATGGAGATAGATATCCATAATAATTTACCAGAAGTAATCTATATTAAAAACAAAAACAAAATCAAAACTCACTTTGAATCCCTTATTCTTCCTAGTTTTTTTTTTCTTGGGCAAGTTGCTTACATGTATTAATGTTGGGTGACATATATTCAGTGTGTCATTGTGGCTACCGATTAGGCTGTTGACCACAAGATCAGCAGTTCAAAACCACCAGCTACCCTGTAGCAAAAGAATGAGGCTTCCATGGGCCTCTCACAGTGTCCCATGCCAAAGCAAACTGTCACCCTGAACCATTGCCTGGCTTTACCCAGTGAGCTTAAGGCACTGAAGCGGGTTGCACAGTGAGACAAATAAAATAAATTTTAAAAAAGAAAAAAAAAGAATGAGGCTTTCTACTTCTATAAAGAGTTACAGTCTCAGAAACACGCAGAGACAGTTCTCACCTGTCTTAAGGGGTCATTTGGAGTTGGCATCAACTCAATGGTAGTGAATTTGTTTTTGTTGTTGTTTTATCTTTATAGGAGCAAATTACCATGTTTTGATTTTTCCTCCTTTGTAGTCATTGGGTAGATTTGAACCTTCAACACTTTTAGTTGGCAGGTAAGTGCCTACACACTCTGCTACTAGAGCTTTTTGTATATGTACTGGACTCATTCATGTTCAAGATGTGGACTTGTTTTCAGTATTTAAAGCACAATCTATATGAAGTGCTAAAAGTAGTATCTATCACATTAAGCATCTGGGAAGTACAATGGCTTATAGATTCGACTACTAACCAAAAGGTTAGCAGTTTAAACCCACCAACTGCACAACTGTACAAAGAGGAGGCTTGCTGTTGCCATAACGATTTACAGCCTTGGAAATCTGAAAGGGCACTTCGAATCCCTCCTAGAGGATCAACGTGAGCTAGAATTGATCACTGGTAGTGAGTTGGTTTCTGTTTGTTTTTATTTTTGCTACTTTAAAATTCACATCACATTATTAGTTTTGGGTTAGTGGCTTATATTATAAAGTTCATAAATTCAATAGGATTTGTAAAGTGATTGGAATTTGCACAGGAAGTTATAGACAATGTCAACATTGACTATCACTTTTTGTTTGCTTGCCTTCTTTTGCTTTTTATCCTGTAATATATAGTGGGTAATGATAACATTTAGATAGGAAAAGACATGAGATGTGTACAAAAATGTACAGGTTAAATTACACATCGATTTTTGATAGGTAAATTTTCAAGTTCAGAAAAAAGTTGCTCAGGATTTTAAAAATGCTAAGTTTAAAGATGAAAAATTAAGTCTATGGAATATTAAATGATTTGGTAACTAGATAATGTGGAAAGAACCAGCTACATGTGTTTATATAGCATATACAGGGTTAAGAAAGTAGTCAGTGAAGGAGACAAAGAATAGTCAAACGTGCAAGAGAAAAGAATATCACAAAATTAAAGAATTCCAAAGAAAGCTTTCACTTCCCTTAGCAGTGCTAAAAGAAATTTAAAAACATCTAAATAAATAGAACACTTTATGTCATGTACTATAATATTTGACATTATTAAGCAATCAATACTACCTATGTAGCATTGTAACTAAAAATTTTCAACTTTATTTGCATAAATACAAAAGACAACTCAATGCATATGAAATTGCAAGGGACCATGAATAGCAAAGGAAAATTTAAAAGACAAAAACAAAAGTGTAGCACTCAGCCTTCCCAGTTCAAGACACAATTCCATAGTATTCACATAATGTGTCAGTGAGAAGAGAATAAATATATTGTTTCATGGAATATAATGAAAGTCTAGAAATAAACCTATATACGTATGTTCAATTGACTTCAACAAGGGGCAAAAACCACTCTATAGAGCAAAAAAAAAAACTCTACAAATGATGAGAGGAAACTAGATTTTCACTTGTAAAAAATGAAGTTGGACTCTAGTTTACATTACATATTAAATTACATATTACATATTACATTTACATAGACTCAGTTTGGATTATTGGCCTACATATCAAAAACCATAGCACTCCTTAAAAATAACATGAGAGTAAATCTTCACAGCTTTGGATTTGACAATAGATTCAAAGAAATCAAACAAAATATGAGCAAAAAAGAAAAATTGGATTTCAGGAGAAAAAAGCATATCTTTCTTTTACATAACATTTAAAAAGCAAAAAGAGAAGCTACAAAATGGGAGACGATATTTGGAAGTCATATATTTGGTAAGGGTTCAATGTCCAGCATATATGAAGAACTCATATAACTCAACCACAAGAGGACACGCACTCAGATTTGAAAAGGGTCAAGGGAATTGAATGGGCATTCCTTCAGGAGGATATGCAAATGGAAGCCAGTTCACAGAAAGATGCTGCATCTCAGTCACTCTTGTCTCACGCTCTCTGCCATCAAGTTAATGCTCACTCAGAGCCAAGATTCTGCCCATGGAATGCAAATCAAGCACAAATAAGATATCACTCCACACCTAGTAGGATATGACTGTAATGGAAACAAACACACACGGAAAAGAACACGTGTTGCAGAGAATGCGGATAAGTGAGAATTCTCATGCACTGGTAGCGGGCATGAACAACTGAGCAGATGCTGTGGAAAATAATCTGTGGTTTCTCAAATAATTAAATATAGACTTATTAGATGACCCAAAGTTTATATTCCTAGATATTTACTCTCAAAAATTAAAAATTAGGGACTCAAATACACACTTGTCTGTGATTTTCTTTGCAGCACTATTCATAAGTGGCAAAAATTAGAAGCAAACTGTGTCCATCAATGGATTAATGTATAAACAATATAAGGTACATGCATACAATGAAATATTATTCAACTATAAAAAGAAGTGAAATCTTGACATATGCCACAAGTTTGAAGAACCTTGAAATCATTTAAATAAAAGAAATTAAATACAAAAGAACAACTCTCATCTGATTCTTATAAAAAGATCTAGAATAATCAAATGCATAGATTAGAAAATAAATTAATTGTTACAAGGGGCTTGGGAGTTATTATTAATGTGTGAGGTCATTACTTTTTGTTTGAGGTTATTAAGAAGAATTTTAGGAACAAAAAGAGTGTTCATTGCACAATATTTTGGATACAATTACTATTATTGGATAAATTAAAATACATTTAATATTATTCTAATTAAACTTTTTATAAAGTTATATATACTGGAGGACCTGATGCAAAGGGCTTAAGTGGACAGCAAATGCCTTGAGAATGATTGGGACAGGGAATGTGTGGATGTGCTTTATACAATTGATGTATGTATATGTATGGGTTGTGATAAGAGTTGTATGAGCCCCTAATAAAATTTTAAAAAGAAAGAAACTGAAAAAAAAAAGAAATACAGCCTCCATTATGAAAAAAAGTTATATATACTGAAAATGTGTATAAATAAATACATCTCCCTGACAAAATGAAAAAGAAATAAATGCCTTTTCAGGTACAGGGCTTCCTTACTCCTGTTTCAAATATCTCGTGGTGCAGAAAGGATATGAATCCCTATAAAGGTTTCATTAAAAGGCCTCATGAATATGTCTTCTATGATATCTAGTTCTATTGAATCATAAAAGGAACTACAGATTGTAAGAATATCACTTGACATATATTTTAAAGCAGTACTTATTTATAGTTTAGGAGTTGTTCAGGGGAGTGGTGCAAGTTATATTAATAAAGGAAAAAAAGGAGAGGAGTTGTCCATAAATATAATAATCAATATGATGATAGTTAGATCTTAGTTGAGAATATCAGACTAACAACCAAACCTTCTGGAAAATGATTTATTTAAAATGCATTTTGTCATTAATAATGTGCACAGTAAAACGTACTACAACTCAACCACTTATCCAAGTACAATCCAGTGACATTAATTATAGCCTTTGGTTGTACAAACATTCCCACCCTCCTTTCTGAGCTGTTCCTCCTAGTAGCATAAACTCAAAGACTCTGACCTAATCATATGCAGTATTTTGTTTTTTTAGAGAGCATAGTGCCTAAGGCAGACATTTTTTAAAATTAAAATTTTCATTCAAAATTTTCTTTTTTAAAAAAAGTTTAGGGAATATTTTTGGTTTAAGATTTAAAGATTATCTTAGAACAATAGTTTCAGGGATTTATCTGGTCCTTAGTTCCAGAAAGTCTGAGTATGAGAATTCAACATTCTGTTCTCTATCCCCACTTTTGACCAGAATTTCTTTACTACTCTCATTTTCTAACAGCTGAGAGCAGATATGATACTTTCATTTATCAGCTTTCTAATTTGCCCCAATTTTATATAATATGTGACTCATTTATTTAAACCCAATATACACATAAATGCCTGGGCTTAAAATTAAACATCACTAATTCACAAGAGGGCCCTAGTCAGAGCCTTCTATGTAGTATGTTTGTCAGCAACCTACAATCAACATATTCAAAGTTTAAAGATGTTTGCAGTTGAGTGAGAAATTTCTCTTCTCTCTCTCTCTTTTCCCTACTGCATGTTCTAAGTTGATTTTCCTGATTTGGAAATATATCTGAAAGTATAAAGGACATTAAAAACATATAACTCCAGGACATAGAATTGCTTATTTCAATCACTTGAAGCACTTTTTTTGGAAGGCAAACTATATTTTATCTCCAGATGCATAAAAAAGACAAAGACCAATATTTATTTTATATAGGGTATCAAAGAAAAAAACTGTTAAAGTCATAGAAAATACAGGTTTCATTTAGATTGCTGACCAATAAACCAAAAGCTATAATTTTATAAAATATAGATGAGCCTTATCACTTATGATTTAAAAGCAATTCTAAAAATCAGTTAAAATTTTTCAAAAAGAAAAGAGGGCCTGGTGACAATGTAGTCAACATCTACCACAAGAAGAAAGTATAGGTTTATAATTATTATTTTTGTTTCTCATTTTATCTGTTGCACTGAGTTATTTACTGAAGTCAGCAAAATGTGAGTGGAATGCTGAAGAGTTTAATTTAGAGGTTAGGAATAGGGCAAAACTACTTGCATGTGCCAACATGTCAAATCACCAGTCCTGTCTTGCTAATTCTTCAAATTTTAGTGTTTGGGATTTCTTTAAATCCATTTTGCTTCTATAGTTTGAAACCTGCTAGCACATCTTAAAATTAATTTGTTGGGGTAAAAACAGAATTTCATTTACTAAATAAACACAGTAGAATAGAGTGTTTAAAATATATGCTAAGTAATTAATGACAGTTGGATAATATTGTCCAACTATCATTAATTACTTCCAGAATATTTTCATATTCACAAAAGTTACAACATACTATTACCAGTCACTTTTTTTTTGTTTGGATTTTTCATTTTATAATTTTTTAAAACATTTTATTAGGGGCTCATAGAAATCTTATCACAATTCATACATATACAAAAATCAATTGTATAAAGCACATCTGTACATTCTTTGCCCTAATCATTTTCAAAGCATTTGCTCTCCACTTAAGCCCTTTGAATCAGGTCCTCTTTTTTCCCCTACCTCCCTGCTCCCCCCTCCCTCATGAGCCCTTGATAATTTATAGATTATATTTTGTCATATCTTTCCCTACCCGGCATCTCCCTTCACCCCCTTCTTTGTTGTATGTCCCCCAGAGAGGAGGTCACATGTAGATCCTTGTAATCAGTTCCCCCTTTCCAAACCACTCACCCTCTACTCTCCCAGTATGCCCCCCCCCCCCCCCGGTTCTGAAGGTATCATCCACCCTGGATTCCCTGTGCCTCCAGCTCCCATATGCACCAGTGTACAATCTCTGCTCTCTCCAGACTTACAAGGTAGAATTCGGATCATGGTAGTTGAGGGGGAGGAAGCATCCAGGATCTGGGGGAAAGCTGTATTCTTCATCGGTGCTACATCACACCCTGAGTGACTCATCTCCTCCCCTAGACCCTCTGTGAGGGGATCTCCAGTGGCCAACAAATGGGCTTTGGGTCTCCACTCTGCACTTCCCCCTTCATTCACTATGGTAAGATTTTTTTTTTGATGATGCCTTATCCCTGATCCTTTGGCACCTCGTGATCGCACAGGCTGGTGTGCTTCTTCCATGTGGTCTTTGTTGCTTCTGAGCAAGATGGCCGCTTGTTCACCTTCAAGCCTTTAAGACCCCAGACACTATCTCTTTTGATAGCCGAGCACCATCAGCTTACCTCTTTATATGAAATCTCTGGGAACTACTAATCTCTTCAGCCTATTCTGAACATTTCTGCAAATATAATTATGTAATATGTATTCTTTTGTGTCTGTTGTCTTAACTTATTATCAAGATTGATACTTTTTGTAGAGCATATATTTAGGCCATTGACATTTTGTGTATTTGGGGGGAACGAAGGGGGTGCATACGTGCATGCATGCGTGTATGTGTGTGTCCTCTTACAGACTTGTAATTTCATATTCCTCCATCTCAGTTTTCATATAGAATTTTTTGAAGTTTATTAAATGTAATATTGAACTTACCATTATGTTGTATGCTATGAAAGAATATACATACAGTGGATAAATTCCTGAAGGCTGTTGGCATATATTCATAAAATATTTGATAATCAGTATAAAGTAAAATCCACTGCATGCCAAGCCTTTTCTTCTGAGGCACGTGTAAGTGGGTTCAAAAGGCCAATCTTTCTTTTGGTGGCTGAGCACTAAATGATTGACATCAAGTAAGGCATGGGTGAGGAATAACTGGTGCATAATAGATCCTATTTGGATCGCAAAATCATCAACACCAGCTAACATCACATACTTCACCAAAGAGAAGGAGTTCTAGCCATCATAATAGGAGTGAGCTAATCAAATGTTTGATCAAATATAACAGGCTAATTTTTGAGTTGATAAATTTTATATGGCCTTCAAATTATGTTATAAATGTCTAAATGGCCCTTAGTATAAAGAAAGCTTTTCTATCCCTACCTAAGGACAGCAATGCCCAGGATACACTATGGTAAATTCAAGCAGGATCAGAATTCAAATGTGGCTTAGAAAGCAGACGTATTAAATCACTGGAGCAAGAATACATTTTCAATTCCCTGACAAACTAATTATTTCATAATGTTTGCCTAAACAAAAGGGAAAAAATGTCAAAAACCTAGAGTTGCCACTTCTAGAGTTGGCGGGAAATAGAACAATCAGTAATACTTGCTGAGATCATGGCATGTGAGAGGTAGCATATTGTCACCTGTCTGCCCTCTCTATCCCAGAGACTCGAGTCTGTTGGTTTCTATGAAGGATTCGTGACGTAGAGAGATGGTTTCATATTTATGAGTGATGAAAAGCAAATATTTCTACTTTGTACTTCTGAAAAAAATAAGTAATGAGTCCCTTCTGAAGGGAGATTAGCTCTCATAATTACATGTAAGTTAATGAGTCATGATGATTCATCTTGCATTGATTTCCCTCATTCTCTCTTAGGTGGAAACTACAGAGTTTTATATGACTGAGTCAAAAGTAATATTTTTCTAACTACTCAAACACAAATATGCTTAAAATAGCCTTTCATTTCTGAACAGAGAAATGTTTTCTCTAGAGCACACTTTCTTAATCAAACATTTGGTAAGGAGACTTTTTTTATACTACTTGGAAATGATGGTCTTGCCTAAGTAGTACAAGAATATTCATGACTTAAAAAGATAATCAGTGGCACTGTACTAAGGCTGTATTTTATTTAATTCTAGGATTTGAATGAAGATTATCCTATTTTAGTATCTATAATTAACTACCTTACAAACATATGCATAGAAGTCCTGGTCAGCAAATGGTTGCATGTTGGGGAGCTAACTGCAAGTTTAGCAGTTGGAGACAACCAGTTACTCCGTGGGAGAAAGATGGAGATTTCTACTCCCGGACATTGAACTCTGGGCTTTGAATCCTGGACCTTCAACAGGCTTTACCATTGATATCCAATGTAGAAAACACACTGGGTGAATTGGACTTGATCTCAGACACACTTGTCACCCGAGGACTGAAGAATGAAAATGCATGGTGTCTGACGTAGTGGAAGTCAACGGTACCAAGACTGGTAGGCGGACAAACATGGTCTTGCTACCTCAATGCCCTTTGGAGAGATAGGGGACCATCATCTTTCAAGTCCTTTTAGTGTTACATATATCTTTGTAAAGACAGCCTGGAAGAAAAATAATTCATTTAAACAGTTCTCTGTTCATAAAATAGGCAAAGATGAACAATATTAACTGTCTATTTTTCCTGAAATTCATTAATGTAAAAAACCTACAATTTCTTGTCAAGTTCTTAAAAATAATGCTTTATTGTATATTGGGTGACAGTTTACAAAAAATCAATTTACAATTCAATAATTGATATAAATTCTGTTTCATTTCTTTGATTGTAATTTCCACAATATACCATCACTTCCTACCTAAATTTATTATTTGCCTTCCTTCCTTTCCTAACCCTTCTCAACTTTGTTGTCCTTAGCAAAAGTATTGCTCAAATGCTTAATCACTTCTTCCTTTTTAGAACTTGTACACAAACATTAAGTTCATATTCCTCATTTGCGTAATTGATCATGAAATCAACTTAGCACACTGACAACATATACTGGTACACATACACACCAGTAATCATTATTACATTTGTTTCAATCTATGTATATTTTTAAAAAAGAGAATCAAGATTTTGATGTCAAGGACAGTATCCTTTTAAAAGTCTTAGGACTAAAATAGAATTAGTACATAACTCTGAAATTGAAATTGCTCTCAATATACTCAGGATGTTTTTCTAGAAGCAAAATTATGTAAAGGTATGTAATAGTTTATACCCCAGCATCGGGATGCCTTAAAATATAGTGTAGAAATATGTTACTCCTTCCATTGCTGCATAATTAAAAGCTTTAAATTTCCATGACCTCTTGGATACTGGATAGATGCCGGCATAATCATTTGTCTAACCACAAATATCTTTCTAATCCTCATAAATGAACTAATAAGTAACATCATGATAAGTGGAGAGACGTGATATTTTCAAAGATGTTATTTCAATGCCCATAGAAACAGCAATTGATAAATCAAACATGTTGAATAGGACAAATCTGCTTGCTACAAATGTCCTTTTGATGTGTTATAGCATAATATATTGTTTTGAGAAGTATGGAGCACCTGATCCAAGGTATGGCATTTTCATTTGACATATATATGTATATATGTATGCGTGTGTGTGTGTGTGTGTGTGAAAGCTGGACAATGAATAAGGAAGAACTAGTAAGAATGGAGGCATTTGAATTATGGTATGTATTTGGGAAGAATGGTGAATATACCATAAAATGTCAGAAAGTAGGGTAGGAGTACCAGGAGTAGGGTCCTAGAGAAACAAATCACAAAGATGGAGAGTGGACACTTGCTTGATCTCAAGGTAGCTTTTCTTAGATACCTTTTGATATATTGGGTTAAGCTTTTGATATATTGGGTTAAGGTGCACATTCATCACTCACCATCTACATCTCAGAGCTTATTGGGGAGGAAATTCTGGGCTAAAAAATATTCTGCTGGAAAAAAAAATCTGCTGAGTAAAGAGGGTCATCGTTTGTCCCATGTCCTATCAAATGTAGGGCAGAAAGAAAAAAGGTAAGAGAAGATTTTCTTTTGTTTTTATTTGGGGAGGGGTATTGTGCTCAAGACAGATGCACCTACTTACCATAGAGAAGCAGAGAGATAGCAAGAAAAGTGCTTCTCTTGAGCATGCACAGGACCAAACAAGATTAAATGTGAGTATATATTCGGGTCAAGTAGAAGTAGAGGATTTGGACTGAGCAGTCCCAGTAAGATAGACTGCCTCCCAAAGTATCTTAGCTGACTAGTCCTAATATAACAGAAATATCACAAATGGGGGGAGGGGTTCTACAAAACAGAAATTACTTTTCTTTTAATTCAGAAGTATAGAAATCTGTCTGAAAGAAACTGGCTCTCAGAAAATGTTCTCAGTAATGTCTCGGCTTCTCTGGACCTGGGATGTCTCCGTTCCTTGGTGCTGCCATTATGTGCTTGTTTTTCCTAGCTATTCAGAGCGTCTCTGTCTATATAGTCCAAACCAAGTCCACTACAATTGAGTTGATTCCAGTTCAGAAGCACACCAGGGACGCTGTTTGAAAGTGTAAATCTCACATGAACTGAATGTCTCATATTCTCCCTCACAGTAGTCGGTGGGTTTGCGCTATCCACCTTGCAATTAGCACCCCAACTTCCAACTAACTATGTCACCAGGAATTGAAATGCCTAGCTTTATGACATGGTCTACTCTGATAGGACCTCTTTAATGTGACATACAAAACCCTATTTCCAGCTATATCCACAGTACACAGGTTAGGATTTGAACATATTGTGGGAGAGTTTTGAGGTGAGGGCAATTCAATCTATAGCACATGGGATCAGCGTGATGTGTAAAATCGATTTTTAGTGGGATTCCCTTCTGTGGGATTCCCTTCTGTACGTCCCAGCACGTGATTCATTGGGACAATGCAAAGAGTGTGTGCATAACACTAGTAGAGAAGATTGCTCAATTTTGTTACTCTCCCTTTTGCTATAAAGAAAAGCCAGAGGAGCAGGGCTGAGACTGTGGCTACCATTTTCTCATGTGATCCTAGAACTGTGGAACTGTGAGACAGAGTGAAGGGCAGACTGCCTTCCTGGTCCAAAGGCAAGGCACCACGTGACCGAGAGACCAAGAACCAAAGAGTCTTTGCTTCCACAAGTCTGAGAGACTGAGAACTGGGTAGACTTGAAGAGATCAATAACTACTTGCTTACTGTTTGCTAATTCTGACTTGGGGTCGCACATTCACTTCCCTAATGTGCCCCTTAACCATGAGTATTGTCTTTGAGTTCTCTGTGTCTATTGCCATGCATTACCAAACCCAGCATTGGTGCAGAGTGACTTGGGAGGGATTGGTGGCAGGCAAAGAATGATGGAACATGGAGGTATGTCTGACACCTGCCTCATGGCAATCAGCAAGACAGAGGACGTCAGACATGGCTACCTCCACCGTGTTTACTGCAGCAATTACGGTGGAAAGCTCACAAAGGAAGACAGACTTGGGCAGTATTTTCTGGAAAATAAAACATACAAGATGGCTTGCTAACTATCTCCAAAGCTACAAGTAATAATTCCCAGATCACCTCAAGGTAGGAGGAATAGAAAATAAGATCAATATGTAATGAGCATATATTCAATTTGTGATCATGAAATTTCAGTTCAAGTGTTGTGTAGGAGCTGGGTGGCGCCGCGGTAAAGCACTTGGTAGCTTGAACTTCACAGGCAGAAGTGGCTGAATGGTGGTGAATTTACCTTCTTAGCAGGGCAGTATGCCTCTCTAAAAATTACAGCCTTGAAAAGAAACCTTATGGGGCCAGATCTCCTTTTCCCTGTAGGATGGCTGTGAGTCAGAATCCACTAGATGGCTTTATTAATTTATGGGTATACTATCGTCTGCAAGATATTAACTCAAATTCTACTGCAGAGGGAAGTATAAAGAGATCTTGGTGTAATGTTTATAATTCTATACATTATCCACTACCTAGGCACCTCTCAAAAGCCTCTTCGCTGGAAGTAAGTGTCATTATGTATGCAAATGAGAGAAGCTATGCTATGAAATATAATTTTATGCTGCTCATAAAATTAACTGCTTTTAATAATTGAGTCATTTGAGGTATAGGCAGTCCCCAGGTTACAAACGTCTGATTTGCAAACAACTCCTATTTGCCCTTGTCCTGTTAGTATGCCCTCTTTGATACTGCTGAACTAATGCCTACCCACAGCAAATTCTTCATCACAATCAACTTCATTTGGGTTTCAGGCCCCTTTAAAATCATTGAAAGACTTTGCACTTTTTCTTGCACTAAACTAAGTCTGAATAAGAACTATGTGTACCTGTTCTGACTCAACAGCAATATCCATTTAAAGGCAAAAACTGAAATAGACCTCATTCTTAAGATAGGGCCAGCTGCATTCACGAAAGTCTACTTTAAAACACATATCCACATGTCTATCTATGAAATCAAATACAGAGAGAATTTTATACTCTGTATAAATTAATTAAGCTCATATTTTATTTGGGTTGATTTTATATTGTCCTTGATTGATATCAAAGCTTTCCTTCAGAGTGATAGACTAATATGACAAAAGCACATTTTTATGAGTTAAATTTCCAAATTGTTATCTGTCATTTCTTTCTTCTTGTTTTGTGTGTTAAATGTTATTGAATAAATGCATTGCTTCTGTTCAAATACAGAAGTTAGTAAAAAAAATATTGGTATAAAATAATAGAAACGTTTACTAAACTAATATATTAATACATAAAGCTACTTTTACCTGGCAGATCCTCAACCTACGTCTATATCCTTTTGAAAGCAATGTTTCCATCTCTCTAACCTTTCCCTGTACCAGGCTATTTACACCTGGTCACAGTGTGAGTTCGGGCATCCTTCAGGAATGTAGATTGCGTCCCTTGTCAACATTCTTTGATTTGGGAATTACACATCTAAGAGGAAATATCAGGGTTATTAGGCAGAAAACGTAAGGTTGTGCTCAAAAAAGAAAATTACATGGTGCAAGTTTCTTGAAATTTTAATTGTCCTGTGTCCTCCAAGAATATTTTCTATCAAAATGATCCCTTTTGAATGGGGGGGGTGGGTGGAAAGATCACCCTCTGCCTTGACTTTAAAAGGCCAAGCAGAGATTCTGTGATACCACTGTTTTGATTGGACCTTTTTTAGGAGGTACTTTAATAAGACTATGATAAGTATATTATTGAGAGAACAAATTTGTCAAACCATGTTTTGTTTGAAATAAGACAATGTTCGCATGAACAGGAGCCCAAGTGTCAATACTCTTAAACTTACCCCCTCATTCACAATTTAATTAAGTCCTATTCTTTGTTTATATTCACTGAGAAAACTGTGGTCTCGCTTTTCTCTGTTGCATGATGTACTTGGAGGCAGCCTGTATTTGGCAGTAGGTAGGCATTTGATGATTCTGCTGTGTGGCAAACACATTTTTCCTTCAAAGAGGCGGTTTGCACACATCCCACTGGAATTGTTTCCAGCCAGCTGTCTAATGTGATACAACATCTTTAATGTTTTCAAAAGCATCCTGGGTGTTGTTAATGGAGTCTAATTAGGCACAATTTGGAACTTCTTAATGGGCAGAGCATAAATCCTGAATATAAGAGAAGCGTGTGCTCTAGCTTTTAATTTTGGGGGGGATATTTTTCTATATAGTAATCTAATAACATTTTATTTTCTACCAGTTGATATCATTAGGTACTGATGAGAACATTTATCTTTCCATTGGACAAGTATTTATTGATTAAGAGTCATATTAACTGGTCTTCCTTGTAAGTATATGAATATTACCCTTTATCATTAATAAAGCTCACAATTAAAATTTTGCTAAAATAATTTTAAATGATTGAAAATGTATATCAACAAGGAATTTCCAAAAATTGGAGCCAGATGCATAAGAAGACATGGGCTAGTGAATATCATTACTGATGTCAGGTGGATCATGACTGATAGTAGAGAATTACAGAGAGGTTTACTTGTGCTTTATTAATTTGCACAACAGCATGAAAATGGATGAATTAATTTTAAATTATGAATAACATTATGAAGAATCAAAATTCCAGAATATTTAATGTGTCTCACATGACAGCAGTACAATATGTTAAGAAGAAAATTAAGTGATTCTATGGCTTAAAGTCAGAAAAGGTGTGTATCAGGTTTTTCTCCTTTCACCATGTTTATGTAATCTTAGGATAAACCAATAATCTGAGAACCTGGATTATATGAAGAAAGCAGCATCAAAAATTGAAGATGAATCATCACGATAAATGAGGAACATATTGAAGTTGTCAAGACTGTAACTTGCCTTAACTATCAATGCCCATGGAAGACGCAATAAAGAAATAAAACAGTAGGTTCCACTGGACAGTCTGCTGCAATAACCCTCTTAAAGGTTTTTAAATGCAAGGATGTCATGTTGAGATTTTTGATCACTTTATGTATATGTAAAAAAATGGTCAATGAATAAGAAAGACTGAAGAATTGACACATTTGGATTACGGTGTGAAAAAGCAAAATTGAATATTTTATGGACTGCCAAAGAATGAATAAATCTTTATTGAAAAAAGTGCAGCCAAACTGTTCCTTAGAAGCAAGAATAATGAGATTCTGTCATATGTACTTTGGACACGTTATCTGGAGACACCCGTTGTGAAGAAAGATGCCACGCCTGATAAAGTAGGCAGTGAAAAAGAAGAAGACGTTCAACATGATGGACTAACCCCGTGGCTATAAAAATGGATGCAAATTGTGATCATAGTGCAGGATGAAGCAGCGTTTTATTCTTTTGTACAGAGAGTCACTATGAATCTGAACTGACCCAATCGCACTAAACAACAACAACTCAGAGGTGGTCATATGACATGCACTTTGAAAACACAACGAAAATGGTATTCTAAGCACAAGGATAGACTGGAGTGCATACATGCTCTGCCTGGACTGCAGGAAAAGTTAGGAGAGAGCAATACTGGCTGATATAGTTTACTTCATCCTATATAGGTTTAGAAAGGAAAATAAGGTAAATTTTTCAAGGAGACAATACTCAGAACCTATAAAACAGCTCAATTAATGCCTCTTAAAGAAATGAACAAAAATAGCCATATCAAATGGATTTTCAACGTAAGAATGTCAGAATTTTTAAATGATGGAGCAGTAATTTATGTTTGTCTATGAATGTGTGTGGACTTATATATTCTCTTCTTCCTCTGTATTTGAGGCAGGGGTATTTGGAACTACCTACTAAATATCCATATTTGTAGATTTATGAGATTTCAGATCTGTGGGTTTTCCTACATCCTTTTAGCAAAGGAATACCTTAGCTATGCACAGAATCACCTTCTTAAGCCTGCTTATCCACAGACTCAAGTTTCTCTTTGGCGAAGGGCACATAACTCAGTGCAGTGACAATACAACGTGTCTGCAGCACTTGCCGCGGCATAAAGAACACAGGAAGCCAGGTGGAGTCTGTTACTCTGCCAAGAAGGTCTCAAGAAAGTGGACTTCACTGATGAGCCACACAATTCTTTGAGTAGGTATTGAAGAGGAAGACGTTATGCATCCAACACCACTAAACCCCTTCACCGTACTCTCCTTCTACTGCTTTCCTTGACTTTTCTAAAGACCCCTGGTGGCATAGTGGTTATGTGTTGGTCTGTGATAAGAACGTTCAACAATTGGAAACCATCAGCCATTCTGTGGGGGGAAGGGGGAGGCTTTCTATTCTGGTAAACAGTTACCATCTTAGAAAACTCACAGGGGAAGCTCTACCCTGTCCTACAGGATCAATGTGAGTAGGCATTGATTTAATGGCAGTGAATGGGGGTTTATAGCTCTTCTGACCTATGAAGATATACTATGACTTACATTTTTTTAGTTCAGAAAATGTAGCATTAATACATGAATGCTTATTTTCCAATATTCAAAGAATCCCCATAATGTCTTTTACAGACTTCTTTTACAGCTCCTTTAATTGGGAACAAATCTTTTCAACATTTCTCTTTCATTGCATTTCTATTCTGGAAACTCCATTATTTTAATGAGTAACCTTCAGTTAGAGTTTGTCTAATGTTTCCTCAAAATTAGAATGAAGGCATTCATTTTAGGTTGGAATATGTCCAAAACATGTTATAGCATAAAGGTATCACCATCTAAGACTACTGAGAAATAGTTGCCCTTTATTGGTGATGTTAATTTTTAATTAATTGGTTAAGGGGGAATGCAATGTTTAAATTTATGAATTTAAGAAAAGAAGAGCATAGTTAGGTGTATATATTAAACTAACATTATTTTATATCTAATATATAGATTATACACTATATAAATACCTTGCTCTCATCAGACTTGATCATCCTTTAAGATGCTATGCTAGTCCGGGTTGACTAGAAACACAAATTCATAGACACTTCAATGTGTATAAGAAAGAGCTTTATATAAAAGAGTATTTTTATATTAGGAGAACATCCTAGTCCAGGCCAAATCAAGTCCATAAGTCCAATATTAGCTCATATGTCTGATACCAGTCTATAATTTTCTTTATGGACTCATGAAACACATGCAATGACATCGAAGGCAGGAAGGTCACAGGCCAGTGGGTGGATCCAGTGGAGGCGGAAGCATCTCAGCACTGGCGTGGATCTCCACCTCCACGTGGCCCCTCCAGCTCCAGGAATCTAACTCCACCAGTGTGTCTCCATATGGCTAGTCAACAGGATCATAAAGCAGAGAGTGTGTGTGTATCTGGTGTCCAGAGAGCTGTGTATCTCCCTAGTGCCTTCTAATGAGGTCATAAGACTGTGACCTGATTGACAGGATAGACTCCACCCTCCACAAGTTGATACCAGATTATGTAACTACCACAGATGCTGTACTTAACAAGGTATCTATACTTGAATGCAGTGAATTATGGTTATAAAAGTCAATTTTTATAGCCATCATTTCTTTTATATTTCTTGGCAATTTATTGTAAAGAACCTTTCCTTTCTGTAACCTCTCTCTTGCTCTCTCACTAATATCTATCTACTTATTCTATTTATCTGATATATTTGGATTCTTATATGGACTATATAACTCATCACTTTTCTCAGTTACTTTAATTTTTAATTTTTCTCTATATAGTTTAAATATATTCTTAATTTTTCTCTATATAGTTTAAATATATTCTTAATTTTTCTCTATATAGTTTAAATATATTTTTTCTGAGTAAAAGTTAAACTGATCATCTTTACACATGTTTAAGTATCATTACATTGTTTTTGAAATGGCACTTAATATTTTATGCTTAATTTCATAAGGTTGTTAACATTTTGATTCTCAGTTTTAGCATCTCTTGAATAATAATTATATGTATATATATATATATATATATATATATATATATATATATTATACGATTTTCCTAGGAAATGGGTTTCTACTAATGCCCACTTGCCCTTTCCAACCATAATGGCCCTTATTTCATATTTCAGGGATCCAATGTGGAGGTTCTGCCAGTTACTAAGTATGTCTATTCCAATGATGCTTTCTGGAACTTGGAAAATAATGACAGGATGGGTTCGGAAGCCCAATGGACACATGGTGAGGCATACCTGAGCTAAAACTCCATCGATAACTTGACCTCCATATGCCCCCACTTTTGACTGGTGGGCCCTTGAAACATTTTGGGTCTCCTAGTGTCAGTTCAGAGCCAGTGTCCAATAATCCCCCAGAAGTGTGATTATTTCCTTTGCTCCAAGGAATAGTCACTTTTGTGAAAGGCTGCAGGTCCCTTTGGGGAAGGCAGGAAGAAAGACTAACAGTATAAATCTTCGGTGATGTAGCAGGGTCCACCTTCAAAGGGACCTGGCCATCCCCTCATTCAAGGGGTTGTGGGTCTGTCAACTGACTGAGATCTGGGAATTGATTGAGTGATCCTGAGTGTCGATTCTGCTGTTCACCTGATCTAGCAGTCTTCCGCCTATATAGATCAAGTAAATATTTAGTAGGTTTCCCACTTGTTTCACTACTACGGACACCATGGCTAAGTAGCCAATGCCATCAGTCCACCTGAGACAGGTTGCTTTGATGACTACAGAAACTTTGCTGTCTGTTTCAATAACCATATCCACCCCATCTCTGTTGATTCAATTCTGACACATGCCCTCTACCATCATGGGGCCAAATCAGCCCCACTGTGGGCAAATGTCAGAGTTCACTTAGGGCTTGCCCACTGTTAATCCTGGTGCACATAAAATAGTAGTCACAGGAGTCTTCTGAGATGCTGGGGTCCACTTCACAAACTTGTTCCTTTTGGTCATGGTGAAGGGTATGTCCTCAGGGCACTCCTTTTTGGGGTCTATGGGATTGTTCTGATAGATCAATTCCTACATACCAATTTCCCTAAGCTTTTGGATACCCTTTTCTACAGTGTCCATGTGAGGTCAGGTGCCTCTAGGTCTAATATAGGCCATCTGGTAGCTCATGCTTCAGTAAACCAACAGAATATACAATTGGATCCTTGCTTAACCTCTCTTACTGAGACACTGAGGGAAGAATCTGTGCTTAGAGCCCATATAAAAAACTCAGACTGGTCTCGGGTTACATTCATTGCATGGGTATCCCACACCCTTAGTAACCATTCCTGGCGATATTCCCCAGACTTCTGCCTGTATGGATAAGAAAACTTGAGCAGGTCTTTATGAGAAAGTGCACTATTTCCTGAATCATCATCTGAACCTCACCTTGAGCTCTCTGAGACTTCATTCTTTCTAGTTATTAGTCTACAGGAAATCATGGGTGGTGGGAGTATTTCCATGATCCTCTCAGCGATATCTTGCAAGGCGTCTCCCCAGGCAATGCTATAAATGCAGCCCCGCCTGGAATTTCAGATTGAACAGTTTGGTTAATTTGCTAAAGTATGAGTTGTTTTACTGAGAGTGGATTATTCCTCTCAGTTGGGAGGGGTGGATCTATTGACTGGGGTGGCTCAGTTGACTCTAGGGGCTCAATAGTCTCCTCTTCTGGCTCATCCACACATACGTTCCCATGCCATGTTTCAGGGTCCCAATTCTTTACAAATAATGCTTTTACTTTAATATCAGACACTGTTCTAGAGCTGCAATTCAGCTGACGCTGTAATTCAGCTACTTATAAGATGAGACTCTGGACCTGTTTTTCTGCAATGGCAGCTCTATTAGTCGAGGAGAGAAGACTCTCCTTTGTAGCGCATGCAGAAGCTTTCAGTTCTGTTTTTCGGCACTTGAGACATGCTTCTGAGGTTCTGAGATTCTCCTTTTCCTTGATCACATTTTCTATTATAAGGAGGCCCAGCCAACCAGCTTCCCTATACTTCTCATCCTGACAAAACTGCTGGAAAATAGCAAATATACGATCACCCCGAACCTCTCCTCTATCCAGCACTTCGTCTCTGAGTGGTGAGACTGTGGATATTCATTTTGCAACTTCCCACCATGGATTAAAACCACCCTGTCTCATAATGGTGGCAGACTTATGCATGCTTTAGATATAGAGATATCATTATTAGTGCTGTAAAACCTAATCAGGCTGGAGAGCCAATTTGAGAAGCCCATGTTTATGATCTTGTTTCTCTAGAATCACTCCCAGTACCAATTGTGTTAGGCAGGGTTCTCTAGAGAAACAAACAAGGACACTTATGATATATATAAGGATAGATTTATATAGCATAAAGGAATATAACAGCTAATTAGTCCACACAGCAGTACAAAGGTCTCAGTTCAACTCACTTCTGTGGAACAGTTAATATACTGGAAATCCTTCAACTCTCAAGGATTACTGGGTTCAAGGTCAAGGAAGCAGACAGCTGAGTCTTCCCTCGGGAAATGCAGGTAGTCTGTCCACAGGCAGCAAACAGCAGGGCAGGTCACCAACAGTCAGCAGCTCAGGAGCTTAGCGAAGCAGTCTCGGATAGGATATCAAACTCAAGCAATGCAAGACGACAGGATACACCAGCCTCAAGCTCAAGAGATGTACACACAGCAGTGTGGCAAAGCAGGTCTGAAGGAGCCTCAAGCTCTAGGGACATGATCCACAGGTAATGTAGCTCACAAGTGGATGCAGAGAACTAGCTAAAGCATCCTCAAGCTGGTCTGATCACCAGAGAGAGAGAGAGAGGGGCCTTGCCCAGCCACTTATCTCTTTGGCCTCCAATCAAACTGTTACATTGTTAATCTCCCATGTTACTATTGGCCAGCTTGGCACAATAAGCCTACCCATCACACTTAGAATCCTAACAGAAACCATAAAAAAACAAAACTAAACAGAAAGAATAATATAAACATAAAAATAAAGACCCAGAAAGAAAAGACCACTGGCGATATTAAAAAATCCAAAGAAAAAATTTCTATCAAGGAACAAGTAAGAAAAATGTAAGCTTTGAGTAAATTGAAGCCAAGTCAATGCAACCGCCTCATTCCCCAGGGGGATGATTGACAATATCTTGCCTTTTTTGTTATATATATATATATATATATATATATATATATATATATATATATATATATATATATATATAAATACACACGAATATATATACATATTCATAGTTTGAAACACCTCACCTGTATCCACGAATTTTCAAAAATCCACCCATATTTTCTCATGGAGTTCATATAGGTTTATATTTTGCATTTAAAAACTATTCCATTATATTCCATTAGAATTTATTTCTTATGTGATATTGTGAGTTTATCTAATTTGATCCACTACTCGAAGGGTTATCCAGTTGACCCAACACACCATATTAAGATGTCCTTTCCCTCCATGATTTGAGATATTACTTTTATCATATGCTGAACTATTTTCATATTCAGTTCTGAGATGCATGTGGTTTCTAATAATTGAATCATCCCTCTATCCGTTCCTGTGCCAACATTTCAATATTTTAATTCCTTTATTGTTGTTATGTGCCACCGAGTCTTTTCAAACTAATTGCAATTCTATATAAAACAGAAGAAAACACTTCCTGGTCTGCACTATCCTAACCATGGTTCCTATGTGTGAGCTCATTGACGCAGGCGCTGTGTTGATCCACCTTGTCAAAGGCCTTTCTCTTTTGTACTGTTCTATTCGACCAAGAAGGATATCCCTCCCCAAGGGCTGCTACTTACTGACAACATGTCCAAAGCATACGGGACATTTTGGCATCTTTGCCTATAAGGAATACCTGAGCCATACGTCTTCCGAAACAGATTTGTTTGTTTGGGGGCATTCTTCACCTGCACCACAATACAAATGCATCCATTCTTCTTGAGTCTTTTAATTTTATGTCTAACTTTCGCATATGTATGGGCAACTGAAAATACCATGGCTTGGGTCAAGTGCACATTAATCCTTCCTCAAAATAAGCTTGCTAGTTGACACTTTAAAGTGGTCTCCTGCAGCAGATTTACCGAATGCACATTTTCTTTTGATCTCTTGACTGCTGCTTCTATGAGCACTTCCTGTAGGTACAAGCAAAACATGAAATCCTTGACAACTTGAAACTTTGATTCATTTGTTATGTTACTTCTTGTTCTAGTAATGAAGATTCTGGTTTAGTTTACATTGGGTTGTAAATGAGATTGAAGACTAGAATCATTAACCTACATCAGCAAGTGTTTTAAATCCTCCACACTTTCCACAAGCAAGTTTCTCTCATTTGCATATTGCCTTGCCGCTGGTTATTAAGCCTTCCTCAGTTCTAATGCCAAGTTCTTCTTCATGATCCAGCATTTTGAGCATCGCTAGAGCTTGAGGATCCTTTGAGACCTGCTTCGCCGTGCTGCTGGTGGCCCAGGGCGAAGTGCACATAGAGCCAAAGACCCTGCGGAGCCTGCTTCCACCAGGGCCTGTTTCCCTAGCTCTGGCACTGCTACACTACCCTGCTGCCTGCTGCCTGCTGGCTCTCTGCCAGTTGTGCCTGGGGGCAGATTCCACTGTATGTGCCCTTGACCTTGGACCAGCAGCCCTTGGAATTTGAATATTTTCAGTATATTATCTGAACTGCCATGAAAGCGCATTGAACTGAGCCCTCTGTACTTCTGTTTGGACTATCTAGCCATTATATTCCTTCTTGCTGTACAAACCTATCCTCATTATATATCACAGTGTCCCCTTTTTGCTTTTCCTCTAGAGAACCTTGCCTAACACACTTGATCAAATAGCTGTTGCCTAAATTTTCTGGCTTAGATGAGTGGGTGCTTCCAGTGCTTCATCAGCATGTTGAAATAAGTCAATTGGCATTATCAAAGTTCGGAAGCTTTGGCTATTGCCTTCAGTGCAGTTTGAACTACTTCCTTCAGAACCATGGTTCTTGTTCCTAAGCTACATCTTGACAATTAAGCATTTCACTGGGTAAGTCCCTTTCTGACACCTCTTTAAAGTGTTGAAATGAACGGGGTTTACTTTAAGAACTAAGGTTCACCTGACTAAACCATGGTATTTTCCATGGTCTCATGTGCATGTAACACTTCGGTTTAGAATAAGGAAGACAAGAGAATAATTGATACATGTGAAATAGTGTGTTGGCAAAGAATATTGAAAGAAGACATCTGTCTTAGAGGAAGTACATCTAGGTTGCCTTTAGAAGCAAAGGGGGCAACAGAAAAAGGTACACGCTCTATAAGATGGATCGACAAAGTAACTTCACCAGTGGCTCAAACATATGAATCATTGGGAAGTTGGCAGAGGGCATGTTTTCCTCTGTGAAGCACAGGGACATGGTGTGTATGGACTGAATCCATAGCACCTGCCAAGAACCATCGGGAGCACACCTAAAAATTCCATTTTTGTAGGATAAATACTATTAATATATACACGATAGTAATTGTTCTAGGTTTATCTATTTCTATGAATTTGACTGCATAGATCATAATAAACTATAGAAAGCCTTGAGAAGAATGGGAATTCCAGAACACTTCTTTGTGCTCAGGAAGAACCTGTACATGATCAAGAGGGAAATTTGCGAACAGAATAAGGGATGCATCGGGTTGTATCCTCTCAACATATTTATTTCATTTGAGAAAATAATCAGAGAAGCTGGAGTATATGATGAAGGATGTGGCATCATAGTTTGAGGAATGCTGATTAAAACCTGAGATATGCAGACGACACAACCATGCTAGCTGAACATGAGGAGGACTTAAAGCATTTGTTGACGACACATCAATCAAGCAATCAAATATTATATTGCAGTAGGTAAATCTGCTGTATGATGATTCTTTAAAATTTTCAAAAGCAAGATTACTTTGAGGACCCAAACCTTATTTATGTTAATCAACCTACATGCATGTTAAAATGGAACACTGAATAAGGAAGGATCCAGAGGAATCAATGCTTTTGGAATATGGTGCTAGTGAAGGGTAGTGAAAGTCCACTGGCCTGCCAGAAGACAAAGAACTCTGTCTAGGATGAAATGTCAACAGAACGATCTTTAGCGATGTAAATGACGAGACTGCTTTTTAGTCCTTTGGACATGAAAGGAGAGACCAGCCCCTGGAGAAGGACATTGTGATTGACAAAGCAAAAACAAAACACCAAGTCACTGGCCTTGATACAATGCTGACTCATTGTGACCCCTGTGGTTTCCAAGACTGTAGCTGTATTAAGGAGTAGAAAGCCCAAACTTTCTTTAAAGTAGGTTAGAACTGCTGACCACGTGGGTCACATCCAATGCTCAACCACTACACCACCAGGAATCCTTGGTAAGTAAAGATGCACCCCTCCCCCCCCCAAAAAAAATAGGAATACCTTCACCAAGATGGATCGACACACTGGCTACAACAATGGGCTGGAACCTGAGAACAATTGTGAGGACAGCCCGGGAAAGCAGTATTTCCTTCTGTTGTACATCTGTTTGGTATGAGTCAGAACAGACTGGACAACGGCCAAGAACAGCGTGCATGTGGGGACAGATTTCATCTTCTACTAGTAGAATGGCTTTGCAGTGGCCTTAATAGGTACCATGGGTGCTCCGGGGTTGGGACAATTGGGCTTGTAATGTCATTTCATACGCTATCTGGATAATCTTTTCTTTAGAGATTATTTCTGCAAGGAGTCTCTCTCCTCTTTCAGTAGTAAGAGTTCTGTAGTGTCTACCTCCAAGGTCACCTTGGTTAAGCCCTTTGTTTTCCCTGATATCATGAACCACAAAGCTTTGGCTCATGTTCAGTATCTTGACAGTTATTTTTTGACTTTTCTCTTCTCAGAATTGATATTGTTTTCTGTTGATTGTTTATCCTCTTCTCTCACTTTTCTCCTCCAATCCATTTTCTGGAAGAAATGACTGTCAATCTTTCAATCCACTTCCAATGAACACCCTAAAGATCACAATACAACATTGTCCAATACACACTGTAGGAAGAGTCTCTAGTTTGGAAGGCACTCAGACTATGAGTGGCATTTCTAAATGTTCATGGAAATTTTCCATTATCTTTTCAGTTCATATCCATAAACACTTTAAAGCCAATGCATACACAGTAGCCGCACTCATGCATTGGAATTAACAATGGATCACTATGATGGGGCAGGACTAGGCAGCATTTCTTTATCTTATATTTGTGGTTGCCACTTCAGTGGAGCCAGTTCACTAGAAATTGTCTACAAAAGCACTTTATGTTTTTAGCCGTTGTAGACCCTTTCCACCCACTTATTTTTCTTTGATAAGCTTTCAGTGCTCACCGGGTTCCAAAAGTAACAAGAAACCCTTTGTTCATATTCATACTTACAAATGAAGTTCCCTACTTTTTCTGACAGCAAGTAAGAATTAAGGCATGTTTGGTATGTTTCTTTAAGCTTTTCCATTTACATATAGTTTTTCAATTTAAAACTGTCATACATATTTAATTTTAATTTGCTTTCTCACTTGTCTTTAAGTATATCAGTTATCTCATGTCTTTATACATTTTACATAGCATTACAAGAGTAAAATTTTAGTATCATTTTATAGAGAGAATTAATACAGATTTGGAATCTTACAAACCCCAAAAATAACAATGAGTCTTGAAAATGTAATTTTATCTCTCAGAAGCAAGCATTCATAACATTCACAATTTTCTCTTCCAAAATATTTTCTACATTTTTTCACAAAGATAGTACTGCACCTGTTATTTAGTATCCTGTTCTTTTAACTTAATGGTACTTCATAATCATTTTTCTATGTAATTTAAAATGTTCCTAAGCACTGTTTTCAATGACTTTCTTATATTCCACCATATGGACATTCACCTAATGTTGATATCAATATTCATTATTAACAAAATTCTACTTCTCTGTGCATGAATTTGCATCTATATTACAGATTATATTCTTAAGAAATTTTAGAAGAGGAGAATAAACCTACAATATCATCATAAAAACTGAACACTTTATTTTGATTGAATCTCAACTTAAAAGCATGATTCTAAGTATTTTCTTTCAATGCCAAGTAAAGGTAGATATATGAGAGTTAGGCTTTATATTAACTTGGCCGAGCTAGACAGGCAGTTGAGGCCTCTTCCAGAATGTGAACTAATATAATATCATCAAAGCCATAATGGTGCTATTCTGAGCAGCCATGTAGTTATGGGGAATTTGAAGCTGAATCAATCACTTGTCATCAAGTCAATTCCAACTCATAGCCACCCAGTTGTAGCCCTGATTCAATTGGAAGAAATTTCTTCAGAGGTGAGGCCATGTTGCCTGCTGTGGCAGGTACATATTGCCTGCCAACTTGTGAAGGGGTGGAATTAGCCTGTCAATCAGTTCATAGACAATGAGGCCTCTGTATGGGCATGGCCTTCTCTTTAGGATTCTGGGAACTCCTGTCTTCCTCCCTGGAGGTGAGACACACACTCTGCTCCATCTCCCTGCCAGACATCCCTCTTGGCAAGCCACATGGAGCCATGCTGAGAGATTCAGAACTCTGGAGCTGGAAGAGCCAAGTGGAGACCCAAACCAGCACTGAGATGCTTCCACCATCACTGGATCTACAAGACTTTCTACCCACCAGCCTGTAATCTTCCTGCATTCAGTGTCATTGCATTTAGTGTGTGAAAGAGGAATTTATCAACTGGTATCAGAATAATGGGCTAATATTGAACTTGATCTGGACTGGACAGGAATATTTTCTCCCGCAATTGCTCCTTTATATAAATCTCTTTCTTATACACATATGAGTTTCTATGAATTTGTTTTTCCAATCCATCCGGACAAAAACACCTACCAACTCTGGGATGTCTAAGTAGCCTGACACATTGCTTTCTGACTGTAGATTAATTCAATTCCTCAGCTGTGAATCTGACTGGTGTTCTTGGGTTCACTTGCTTTTGAATTCACCAATCAGTGGCCTTCCTGTTTCCAGGTTCATCTCACTGCTTCCTCAATTATATACTCTGGCAGCAAGAAGACTCACAAAACCTCCAGCTTAACAGCTGAATGACAGATTTGTACCTAATGGGACTTACTCACTTCTAAAACTGTGTGAGCCACTTTCTTTATAATTTTTTTCTCTAAAGAGACACAAATATATATCACAACTTTTGTTTCTCTAAAGAACTCAGCCTAACAATATATTTTTAGAATAGTCACATTCCTGGACCTGCTTATTCTTGCCTTGATCTGTTACATAATGTAACATACTATTTGTTTTATTTCAAAAGTTCCATTTGGTTTTGTTACTTAATGCATAGACTCTTAGCACAACTTATTTTATTGCCTTGTATATGATATATTTTTACATATGGATTTATATGTTAAGAATTCATTTTAATAGGATTTGAAAGCCTTGTTAAGAAGTCAAAAAGCAATTACATGCTCAGCATACCTTTAGTTGAAAGAACTCAAAAGAAAATTCAAGTTTCAAATTGAAGTACTGAAGGATTCTACAGGCAAAATATTGAACACTGCAGGAAGCATCAAAAGATGATATAAAGAAGATACAGAGTCATTGTACCAAAAATAACTGATCCACAATCAACCATTTCTTGAGATAACATATGGTCAAGAACTGTTGGTACTGAAGGAAGAAGGACAAGGTACACTGAAAGCCTTAAAAAGAAATAAAGTCCCCAGGAACCAGCAGAATACCAATTGTAATGCTTCAAAATGCTGATGAAGCACTGGAAACACTCACTGATGTATACCAAGAAATTTGGCACACGGAAACCTGTCCAACTGACTTGGAGAAATTCATATTTGGACCCCTTCCCAAGAAAACTGATCCAAATGAATGTGGAATTTATCAAGTAATATCAATACTACCCGAAGTTAAAGTTTTGTTGAAGATAATTCAAAATAATTGTAGCAGCACATTGACAGGGATCTGTCAGAAATTTAAGTAGGATTCAGAAGAGCATGTGATGAGATACTAATTCTAATCAAAAGATACTGGAAAGAGGGATTTAACACTGTGGATCATAACAAACTATGGAAAACATGGAGAAAACTATATGAATTCCAGAACACTTCAGTGTGTTCATGACTAACCAGTACATGGACTAGAAGGCATTTATTCTAACAGAACTTGGACTATGAAATACTTTAAATCAGAAAAGTGTGTGTCAGGGATTAGGTTGTATGCCTTCACCTACTTCTTCAATCTGTATGCCGAGAAAATAATTTGAACAGCTGGATTAAGGTGAAGAAAAGGTGGCATTAAAATTGGAAAACGATATATTAAGAACCTGAAATATGCAGATGAGGAAACCGGACTTGCTGAAAGTGAGGAAGACTTGAAGTGCTTGCTGATGAAGATCAAAAACTGTGTCCTTCAATGTGGATGACAACTCAATGTACAGGAAACAAAATGCTTCCTACATGGACCAATAGATAACATATGATAAACAGTAAAAATTGATGCTGCCAAGGACTTGACCTGGCCTGGGTCTGCAATTAGTATTCAAGGAAGATGCAGTACAGAAATCAAATCTCATGTTGCATCGGGTAAATCTGGAGCACGTGACCTCCTTAAAATGCTGCTGAGAAAAGGGGCTGCTAAAGGAGGAAGATGTACCTGGCTGAGGCAATGTTTTTGGCTTTTTAAACTCATCTCTTATATATGTGAAACTTGGACAATAAATAAGGGAAATCAAATAAGATTAGGTACATCTGAATCATGGTGTTTTCAAATAATATTGAAAGTACCATCGACTGCCAAAAGAATAAATATATCTGTCTTAGAAGGACAACCAGAATGCTCCTTAGAAGGGAATATAACAAGATGTTGTCTTACGTACTTTAGACATGTTATCAAAAAATGTGTCCCTGGAAAAGAACATCATGCTTGGTAAATTAGAAGGGCCATTAAAACAAGAAAGACTCTTAATGAGATGGAATGACATGGTGGTTGCAACAAAGGACTGAAATAGAATAATTATTATAAGGATGGTACAAGACCAGGCAGTGTTCTATTCTGTGTTGCACAATGCCACCATGCATTTGAATGGACTTGATGGTACCTAACAATAACAATAACACGCATAAGCATCGCTAGCCTTGAATGAACTTTTGAACACTAAAGACATATGTAGGAAAACTAATACATATCTACTTTTTTTGCATTTTACAAGCATCTCATCCTTAACCAGTTTTATTTCAGAAGTCTCAATTTTCTTCCCAATAGCACAGAACACAAATACACAGAAAGACAAACATGTATACAAAAGTTATTGCACACACACACATACACAGACCACCTGAGTATGGATCTAGTAATTTAAGATAGGAATATAATCTTTGGGTTTTTATCTTTCTTCAGTCCCCATCCAGTATCTCAGGAAGTGTATAAAAGGTACCTTCAAAGTACACCCTGGGCTGTGGTGGCCCAGTGGACGATGCACTGGGCTGCGAACCACAAGGGTGTACTCGGTGGGAGAAAGAGGAGTCTCTTCGTTACTCCCATAAAGACTCACGGTCTCAGAAACCCATGGGGGATGTTGTCTTCTGTCCTATAGAATAACTATGCATCGGCATCATAGTGATGGCAGTTCATTTGAATATTGTGTTGTTTTCTTTTTAATACTACTGTAATCATTTTTTTCAGGATGTTCCCTTAGGTTCCATTCGCATCAGAAACTAAGTAAATGTGATGTTGGCAAACTCCAACTTCAGATTCTCCAAGGATTTTAAGTTGCAATGAAAGTATAATCCAAAGCCTTTGCCTTGGTCTACAACGACCTCTGGACCAACATCTCTTTTTCTAAGTGAACGGATGGCAGCACATCCTCCTTGACTTGCTCAGTGTACTCAAAACACACTTGTGCTCTTTCAATTCCAGGAACACATAAGTTCGTTCCGATCTTAGGTCCTTTATAACAATTGTTATTTTCCTTAGAATGTTCTTGAATGTTCCCGTGGCAGACCTCTCTACATATTTTCTTGCCTCAGTTTAAAAGTCAGTTCCTCAGAGCAGCTTTGCTAACCCCCCGGCCTTAAATGGCTTTTAGACACCCCCTCATATTGTGGTATATTCAGACACTTACTATTGATATTTACTTATCTATTTATTTTCTGCCTTGCTTATCATGAAAGCCAAAGCTTTCCATATCCGTAACCTATCTAACTTCAGAATTCAGCATCGTGCTTTCTAAATGAATTCATAAAATGCCAACTATTTTCTTTGTATTGCAATTTCTTAATGTTGACAAAAGTTATCTAAATATGTTCCTTGACCTCCAAACTTCTTAGCTGTTCCATTGAAATTTCTTTTTTTTGGTCCTTTTTCTCTTCATTCTCAGGGAAAATTTTGTCTTCCCTATCAATGACTTTCTGTAATGCCAAATGTAATCTTTCCTACTTCAATATAGATTGTAATCTTGGATTTCATTTTCAGGCTCCCTTCATCCTAAATCTCTTTTCCACTCCTTCCCTTTTCCCTTTATCTTATTTACTTGCATTTGAATTGGCTTTCTCTCAATAAGTAGTTCCACTCTTAGTTTACTCTGAATATCAATAATTTTATGCTGTTGGAATGCCAAATCATGTGTTACGTTAATCTGAAGCTTTAGAAGCATCCATCTTTGAAAGTACAATATTTTAGGTTTTTGCAATGTTTTGCAGTCTCCATGATGCATATGTGCAGGACTGTTTAGAGTGTCAGTGTTTAACCCTGTCAAAAGAGGATATAGGAGGATTTTTTGTTTGTTTACTTGGTTTTTTAAAAGTATTTTTGCTCTGTCTGATTTTTTAAGTTGAATAGCAGGTTTGTGTGTATACGCCCATACCCAATTCTCAATCACAAGATGTGCTGAGCTAAACATTCAATATCACTGTTAGATAGATATTTCTCTAGCTTAGAAGTGCTGAGTTAAGCACTGACTGCCACCCTTAAACATTATTTGCCTCCTCCTGGGAGCTTCTCGGGTCATAAATATGAGCAACATGAGATCTTCAAAGCCAAGTCCATATCTTTGCGTGAATTCAAAATTATTTTGCTATTACTTTTCTTTGATCTTAGATCCTTGAATAGTATGGATTTATTTTAGTTTCACGACCTGCTTAATCCTATTTCTGTGTTGAAATAAAGCTATTTATTTCACAAAGAAATCAACTTATGGGGTCTAAAGAGATTTCATTGTGGAATAAACACAATCCAAATGCTCTTTAGAAACTAGGTGAGCAAGATTATATCTCATGTTTTTGGAAGTATTATTATGAGGATCTGCTCCCTGGATAAGGCATCAGTCTTGATAAAGTAGCTTATCACTAAAAGGAGTAAGACCCTCAACAGGATGATTGACACAGTGTCTATAGCAACCATAGTGAAGACTGAGGTTTATTATTATGTTGTATGTAGATTTGCTATGGTATAGAAAGTCAAACAACAATAAACTTCAAAATTGTTGATAATTAAAAAGTCACATTCCTAGTATTTACTGCCACCAAAGATCTTTTTCTTTACATTTCCATCTTGAAGTCTTGAGAGGAGTTCATTTCCCAAAATGCAAAGCATCATGATGATGCAAAGCATAACTTTCTGCCTACTTACTCTATAAGTATTACAATCTAGTTGCACAAAGCAAGAAACTAATTATGGGGCATATTATATTCCACTCTGGCTGTCTCACCTAGCACTGAAATGATCGCTGTTCATTATTTCTGGTTTATCTCAAGTTCACTGCCATTGAGTCCGTTCTGTCTGATAGAGGCTCTGCAGGACATAGTAGACTTCTCCCTCAGCTTCCCTGGACTTGACATTTTTACAACAGAAAGTAGCCTCAGATTTCTCCTATGTAGTCTGGTGGGTCAAAATGCATCCCAATATATAACTCTTACTTATTCCAATTTTTTAAGGCTACAGGATAAAAGAAAAATTCCCTAAATTTTTTCAGAAGAGGAGATCAGATGTGAATCATGGAAAATGAGCTTTAACATTGTTCTCCATGCAGTCCTATATTGCTGTTGTTAGTTTCTGTTGAGTCAGTTCTGACACACGGCAAACCTATGTGTCATGAGATGTGTCTCCTACGGTTCAAATCCATCCATGCACAAGAATATTCCAAACAAAATAGTTCTAAACATAGTTCTGTGTCCAGTGTCCAAAAACAGTCAACACGTCTGACCTCCTCTTGCATCCTTAATGCCATGAGGCATGGGCCACACATGACTACCTGCTCCATCCTTCTTTAATTAATCTGACAGCTGTCACACCACTCCACATCTATGGTAATTCATTGCAATGGTGACACAGAACTCACGGATAATATTCATGCGTAAGGACGTTTATAGGGGAAGTTACTAGATTATAAAAATCAGGACCAACACACAATAAGAATATTCTCCTTATTGCTCTCCTGCTCTCCGTAGCCAGCAGCCGAGTTCTCTGCAGTTCTCAGCTTCCCCGCCAGGTGGTTATCTGGCCTTTGCCTCCATGGACCTGGGAGGCAATCCAACTGTCACTCTGCCCCACTGTTCCTTAGTCTAGGAACAGATGAAGAGAAGGTACCCATAGTTTGGCACTGCTTTCTGAGTCTCCATGCCAGACTCTGGGGCTTCTGGCATGGAGATCTAGGAAAAACTCTTGCAGGTTCTTGGACTTTCCCCACCCTTCTCTTCAAAGATAGCTCATCCTGATAACCGGGGGGGGGGGGGGGGGTACAAAAATGCACCTGTCCCATCTTAATAGTTGTTGCATGTGTTCTGTTTGCATAGTTCCAACCAATCATTTGGTGGGACTGGCAAAGACTTGGGAGAAGAATCATATCAAAAAACGTTTACTCTACCCCCACCCAGGTGGCTGCAGACCAGTCCTCTCAGTGGTACGCTTGCCTTTGTTTCACTGGAATGCCTTCAAAAGTCGGTTCAATCAAAAGAGTTGCTTTCTAGGGGATCTGCTGAGCCAATTAATTCAAGGCAGAAATGTCCATCTAGAAGGTTATGGGAACTGTTTCTGGTATTCCCAATTGATGATAGAATTTCTCAAAGGACAAATAAATTACATGAGCTTCTTCTGAGGAAGTTTAAATAAGATGGATTCAGACCTGCAGTGCTGAGGGAAAAGTTCAAGAAAATTACACACAGGATTTTCCTATCACTGCAATGATCCCTGCTCATTTAAAATTATAACTATTGTTATTATTTTCATTTTAGGCTATCAAAAACTACCCTTTGAGAATTTTTGGGGTAACCTTTCCTTATCTACCCTACAGCTCTGATATTTTCCTTAGGGCTTTTATTTGGTGCCCAAACTTATAAATATTGAAAAAGAACACAATTGGAATCCTTTGAAGATGCCAAACCTGCCATTTGGATGTGATATAAGTTTAAGAGTGCATAATTCCTCAGGGAAAGGTCAGATCAATGAAAGCGACTCCTTCGGATGTGTCTACATAGAGGCTCTGTCATGGTGAAAAAATGATATTTTAATATATTTGCTTGATAAAGATGTTTATGATTTTGCAGCAATACTTTTTGATTCACCCTTCTAGAACTGAAGAAAACTTTTTCCACTCTGCATCATCTTCATGATTATTGCTTTAATTGCATTCAGTATTGTAGCCATTATTTGCCACTGTATTGGCCTGCATGTAGATATGAGTCTATTCACTTTGAAATACCAGCAGGATTACCAATAATGGAGAGGTTTAAGTTGAACTTTCAGACTAAGAGAGACTAGGAAGGAAGATCTTTAAAGCAACAATAACAAATTAGTCAATGAGAAGCTCATGGACTACAACAGAATGCGACCCTATTATTAGGGGATAATCTTACAACTGATGGCAATAAGTTGCCTCTGTGGCCTAATACTCAGTGTTTTACATGCTTGTCTCTTTTCCTTTTCCACATAAACTTCAATAGGATATTGAAAGAAGCGGCTTTTAGGGGTGTTATTCTAAGAATTCATAATTTGTATATCCCATGTTTTGGTTATTAAACAGTTTGTGCCTGTTTCTTGTCATATTTACTAAATAAATAAATGAAATACATACTGATAACTATCCTAGTCATTAGTGAGTGGAAAGCATCATGTATTGTCCCTTTTTAATCACACAGTTATGTGGTCTGCAATATCAGGAATGAAAATTCAAACAGAATGGCTTCACAATCATTATCATCAACCTCCCCCCCCACCACAAAAAGTAACAAAATATTTCTAGATGTATTTTGAAGCCCAGTACTATTTGTGATAGGATAATATCTATACAACTAAAGGAAGACCAGTGAATGCAACTGTTATTCAAATGTTCGGATTTACAACCTAACCTCTGAAGCTAGTAAGGGGCAAAATATTTAGCAAATGTCAGAAATATCAAACGAATGTAAAAGAAACACACATCACTGTACCTATACGAATTGGTTGACATTCAATCATGTTGAGAGGTCGTATGTGACCAAAACCTGATGATGTGGACAAACGGAGGTCAAGTCACACGGAAAGCATTTGCCAAACACAAACCTCCGAAAATTTACTCATGTGAACTAAAGTACTTAAGGGGCAAAAAACAACAAGACTTATGGAAAAGTATACAACTTTTACAAAATACGCTGCTAGTCACTCAAGGCCAACATTTTATTTGGGGGAAAAAGTGTTTAAATTAAAGCCTAATGCATCCATCAAAATGGTTAGGGCACCTATAGGCTCTCAAAGTTAAACACAAGTCACAACATTGATCATCCTCGTGGCTTAAAAGGATTAGCTGTTTCCAATGTTCATTTTCAGGTGGAACAAAAGAACGTTAATTTGCTATGTTAACAAACAAGAACATAAGTAGGATTCATCAGATTGAAAGCTTTGAATGACATTTAGGATATTGCTGGCACAATTAACATGCAATCAAATGTGAATGTTCAGAAAGGAGCGCACATAACATAAATAATCCAGCCCTGTTCTAGATGCATGCAGCTTGTCAATTTAGTTAAAGCAACGCCAGAAAAATAAAACTGCTTGTTTACTCAAGCAGAGTTCATCACAAGGCTTGGTTGCCCAGGTTATCACTTTCTATCAATATCAGGAGCTTTCCATAACCACTGATAACTCACAGATTCAAGAAGATCACAACAGCAGTAAGGAGTCACACAAACGAATGATTCTGATGCATGTGTTCCATGGGAGACCTGCAGAGGCAACACTGTCCAGTCCCTCATATCTGTTTCTTCTCCATGGTGATCATCACGTTGGAGTCTCATATTGGAACCCCAGTTCCTTTATCCATAGAACATTCCTTTGTTTTAGGGGAACCCATTTATTTCTTCCTTTTCACTATCATATCCCTGTTCCTCACCTGGTGCCGCTCTCTTAGACAGTTCCCTGCTTCAGCTTGCAAGGCTCACTTCCTGCAAGACATCCCTGAGGTGAAGCCACAAGACAAGGACCCATCCTGATGCAGCCCTGGGTGATGGAGCAGCCTGGTGGAGACCCCTGAGATGCTTACACATTCACTGTTTCAGCTTTCCTCCTACATTCGGCATCATAGTATGCACTTTGTGAGACGGAGGAGGACTTTGTGGATTGGTGTTGGACATATGGGCTAATGGTGGACATGTGGGCTTGGGCAGCACTGGGTTGGGATGCCTTTTAGATGTGCACTTACTCTATATAAAACTCTCTCTTATACCTATGAGTTTCTGTAGATTGGTTTCTCTAATTGACCCAGACTCACATACTCTTCTTCTGCTTGATTTTTGTTCATTCTTTTATCGCTACCTCTCTTTGTCTTTCTTCTTATTTATGCCCTGAGACAGATATCTTTCTTGTAGAAGATCCGGGCTTCTCAGGAGACCATTCATAACCTCTGATTTTTATCAATCTCCTCTCTCTGCTAGCACTTCTGGAATGTCTTGCTGTTCTATAACTTTGGGGTGGTGTTCTGGAAAGTTTCTTTTCTTGATCTTCTCTCTCTTTCTATGTACTCCTTGATCTTCTACCTCTTTTGTTAAATGAGATCTTCTCTGTCTTGGACTTTTGGATCACTGTCTGCTCCTTGACTTACAATGTGATATCTTCTATGATCTGCTTCTGGATGCCTGTGGCTAGAAGATAAAGGAGTCCTCTTCCTCTTAGAATGCGATCTTGACTTTGATCTTGACTTTATTTACCTGGTTCTACAGGAGAAGGGATTAAGGATATGCTGCTTCTCAAGCTCCTTTTAGTGGTTCTATTTCTTGACTACAAGTATCTGACAGCAGACTCAGGGAAGCAAGACCAGCAGCCTTATGATCCAAGTTACCATCAACAGTACTTATCAGTTTTAATTGATCTTTGACAAGAGGCTGAGAGTTTAAGTTTGCTCCAGGAAGTCAAAGTGCTGTAAAACCAGGAACAAAAGTAGGTGCTCCCAAAGCAGCTAATGGACGAGCTCAATCTGGGTACGTGGGCTGGGAGCAGGTAGTTCACTGCCATGCAGAAGACCCTCCACTGCATTAGCTGGTGCCAACACTGTTAGAAAGCTTTAGTCTCAGCAGGAATCACTCCTAGGCTCAATCTTTTACTCTTGAACCAAACATAAGCAAACACAGTTGGTGCTCTAGGGTTGTCTTTCTCAACATTCAAAAGCTGTTTCATTAACAAAGACTCGTGTGTGTCATCCGTTTCTCTTCGCTGCATGGTACCACTCTCCAAGCTCTGCCAGGGAGCGCACTGTTTGTCAGCTGTTGTAGCGCAGGTGCCCAGTCAGGATTATGGACTTTAACAAAGTGCACTCTGGATGAGAGTGGCAAAGGGGAATCAGGGCGGGGAGAGAAGCAATTCACCAGTCTTGCCTGGGAAATCAAAGAGAATCCGCTCAGAGAGACATCAGTAGTATTTCAAGACAAGTCTCCACCTCTCCTCCATCATCACTGGGCCCACCCTGGGAAGCTTACAACCTAAAGCCTTTTAGCTATTTCTTAGATAAAGCAACAGAAGAACAGAAGTCCAAGAGTTCGGCATTTGATTTACATTTTACTTTGAGGTAGGCAGTATATTTAGTAAGAAACAGGTGCATCAAGAAAGATGAAATATCTTCTTGAGGAGCTGGGGTCTGTCCATTGGTAAAACTCAATCCAGATTTTTGAAGAATTCAAATCAATGAAATTATTTTTTAATCACCAAAAGATAAAGCTTTACCTTTCAGGATCTCATGTATTTGTGACATGAGTAGCTCCACAGTGGAAAACATGGGCACTAGACATGCCCTTTCTTGAAGACTGTTTATTGAACAGTGCAGATCCAGAATAAAATACTAATTATATATATTGTTTAGAAATTAGTTGGAAGTATAAAATCTGAAAGCCCTATCTTAAGTAATTTCATACAGATTTCAAGTAAGCAACTTTATTTAGTTCATGTAGTTTTCAAGTTGAGAAGTTACTGGGATTATATGTAAGAGCTGCATTTGAAAAAAGTTGAGTTCCTTAGAGATTTATCCAATTCTCTGTCTTCCTTTTTCATGGCTAAGCACTTCAAGATTTTTTAAACATCCTTAGTAGGATGGGAGTAACAAAATTACACTTACTAACTTATGCTAGACTGAAATACAATTGTGCGCTTGAGAAGTACACCATTCAGTGCACAGTGCAGTTAACCTAATTAAGTTGGCATTATCTGAAACACAGATGCTGTACATCTATTAACACAATATCATTTTGATACACCTTTTTCGAAAGAGAGAAGGCTGGGAGACAAAACTGAAATCTAGTCTACATTGTATTGCTTAGCATCTATCCTGTGAAAGTTAATGCTAGTAGACCTAGAATTAGCCTGAGTTATTTTACTGAAGCATGAAATTTACCTGAGCTCTATGGACTCTCAACAATGCTTGAAATTCTTTGATAATACTACCATTTTTACTAATGACCCAAATTATTTTAAGGGTAATTTATACCAACTTATCAATAGTTCTAGGTATAGTAATGAGACAGACATATTGCACATAATCTTAGTGAGGCACCTCAGATCTTTCCCATTGGGACTGGTTACATATCAAAACATGATTATATGACCAAGAGGTCTAATAAGCCCTAATTCAGACTCCAATTGTACCTTGTTGATTCTGGTGGTCCAGGCACACACTGATGGTTCCTAATCCAAAGGGGAAAATTCATCTGCACAAAGGGAGTAACTGTAGCCTACTGTCGGCCTCTCCCTCTCCTGGCCTCTTACTGTGAAGTTGATTTTTGGCAGTGATGCACATCGCATTAATAAGCTGTCGCTATAATTGCCTCCCCTTCTTGTACTATATCATAGACTTATAACTAGTGTCATTTGGGACTCTGAGCCTTCTTTCCCAATCATACCACGGCTGACTGTCACCACCATTATACATTATTATAGTCACGTAACCTTGACAAATATTCTCTCTCCATCTGTGAAATAACCATGATAACAAAACTTAACTCGTAAAGTTTTGAGTGGAGTAAATGCCACATTTTATATAAAGCTAGTGACAATAAGTCAATGCACTCTCAATCTGTTCCCCTTCCCTGACATCAACTATGTTGAATTAAGACAATCCTCATTAAGACACATTTAAGTCAACTCAGTTCCAACTCTACTAAATTAGAGTTAGGTCAGACATAATATGTAAAGGGACACAGCCTTCCAGATTTCCAATTCTATTCAAGCTTGAAGATGATCATAAACTTGGGGGTCCCTAAAACATCCTCAGTCTGACCATAATTTGGGGGGAGGGAAATTCCCACCATGCCTCAGAAAAACAACTGTAATCAGGCCTCCATCACTCCCCGCTGACTCACTAGAGTTTTGGAGTTTCCCTCTACCCCTCAGGATGCCATCAGGAAGTTAGAGACCTCAAGCCTCCGCATGAATGATCTTCTAGAACCCATTTCTCCCTTAGCTTTGATCATTTTCTAGAATGAACCACAGAACTCAGGAAGAAAAACATATTTAGGATTATGCTTGTATTTTAGTAAAAGTGGATACAAATAAACACATTCATAAAGTGGGATCAGGGAAGGTTCCATGTGCATAAAGAGCTCCCCTCCACGTGCACCAGTGTTTAGCACACTCAGGAAGCATAGGGACCTTCCTTGATACTAAGAGGGGGAGTTTGTTGGAATGACCAGACTTTATCCAAGCTTCACCTCATTAGCCTAAGGCTTCAGATGTAAGCAAGTCCTTATAGAGAAAAAAAATATTTAGATCACTGGAGAATCCCAAGGTTTTTCCACAGGAGGAAAATTCAGCTGTCTACTAGTCTTTAAAACTCTAAATTGTATTCTGTCCTACAGAGTTTCCTACGAGTTGCAATCTACTCAATTACTATGGGTGCGCACGTGTGTGTGTGTGTGTGTATGTGTGTATGCTTGTGTTGTTATTGTTACTGGTTAATGCTAGGAATGTTTCTATTTTATTGGGATTAGTAGCTGCCTGGATACTTTATCGAAGTATCCATTCTAAAGCTGTAATGGGCTCTGTTGGAAAAATTGCTGTGATTGAATAATGATGATTAACATGCATGAAGCAGACAATGGTGGCCTTTTTCATAGTTCTCATTCTTTTGTGTTAACAATCATTCCAACTTGCATTTTAAATCTATAATTTTATACTTAGATTTTCTCTCTTAAGAAAATGTCTGTTTCTCCTAAGAAACTGAATATAAGCTTGAGCTCAGATTCCTGTTGGCAATTAAATGTGTTTAAAATTAGTTGCATATATTTCATAATTGATAAGAAAAATTTTCTCCCCACTTGAGAATTACACACTCTTCTCTGACCTTAGTCCCATTTTATCCTCCCTCTTAACAAAACTTCCTTTGAAATAGGTCCAAATTTACTATGTATATTTTCCCTAAGTATTATCTTCTATTCCACATCAGATAAAGACACTAAAAATATTTCATTGATACATAGTATCTTCTGATTGCCAATTGGTATATTTTCCTTCAAAGCATAGTGTATGAATCTTACATTGAATTTATCAAATTATTTTAAATTTGTCAAATCTTAGGGACCTCTTTTTACATCTGCTAACTCTTGACATAAGTTTGGTGGTGGATTAACATGTAGAAAAATAGATCCTACCAATGAAGGGCTCTGAGCTTGTGCAAGAATGATTGGCTAGATAGTAACCCATAATTAGGGACATTAGCCAGACATCCCTCTTGTCTCCCTTTCCCCTTGAGGTGGTTTATTGTGCTAACATGGCCGATAAACACATGTGGGATTAAATGAAGGGCGGATGGATAAATGGTTCGGTGAGCCTCGCCGCTCTAGATCTTGAGTCTCTTGCTTTCTGATGATCAGACCAGGGTGCAGCTGCCTCAGCCAGTTCCCTGCTTTAGCTGGCAAGGCTCACTTCCTGTAAGACATTCCTGAGGAGAAGCCCATAGACTGACCCCATTGTACTCCTGGGTGCTGGAGCAGGTGTGTGGAGACCCCTGCCAGCGGTGAGATGCTTACACATTCACTGACTCAGCTTTCCTCCTGCAGTCAGCATCATAGTGTCTGTTTTGTGAGATGGAGGAGGACTTTGTGGATTGGTGTTGAACATATGGGTTTATTGGGGTAATGTTGGATTTGTGGGCTTGGGCAGCACCAGGTTGGGATGTTTTCTTGATGTGCACTTAACCTTTATATAAAATCCTCTCTTGTACATGAGTTTCTTTGGATTTGTTTCTCTAATATACCCAGACTAACCCACCTCTTAAACTAATATGTGCCCTTACGTTCAGATCCTGTTGGCATAGTGGATATGCATCGGGCTGCTAGCCGCAGGGTCAGCAGCTGGCCTTCAGCAGTACCTAGTCAGGATAATCTTCAGGCTTTCTCCTTCTGTAAAGAACTGCAGTCCCTCAAACCCAAAGGGGCCAGTTCTACAATGTCTTTACAGGTTTGCTTTGAATCAAAATCAACTCCATGGCATTGTGCTCTTCTGGCTTGTGTTTGAGTTTACGTACAAATCCATCCATCAATAAATGATGTATATAGTCAATCTCCTTTTAAGATAGAAAAGAGATGAACTGAACTCATTACATGCTTCAGTATATGTAGTATATAATAGTGTAGTCAATCTCTTTTGAACGACAGCAGAAACTAAAGGGAAGCCCGCAAGAAGAGATGTGTAAAATGGATGCCAAGCCACAGAGCATCACATAGGAGCAGAAGCGCAAAGGGACAAGATCCCCCGACCCCCGACCACCCTGGTGCAGAGGGAAGAGCTTCTCTCCGAGTCAGCACCCTGGACATGGACTTCGAGCGCCCTAAACTGTCAGGGGACAATTGTTTGTTAGAGTCACTCACTGTCTCTGCTATATAGCACTTAAGGATTGTCATTGTGGATCTCCTCCATGAATCTCTGCTATGTGATTTTCTATTTTTCAGTATATGAAATACAGAATTGATAAGGGTTCCTGGGGGGTTGTGGTTGGGGAGGTGGGAGGGGAAACTGAAGGGGAGCTGATATCAAGGAATTCAAGAAGGAAGAAAATATTTTGAAACTGATGTGATAGCAATTGTACAATTCTACTCACTGAGATTGAATTATATGGAATCATATGATGTCTGGATTAGCTTCTAATAAAATGGTTTGGGAAAAAGAAAACGCCTGAGACTTCATTTCTCATAAAGATTTCCACTTTTCTTTATATTCCAGTTTTTATCAGAGCCCTCAATTTTTAAAATTCTCATTCTGAAAATCTATGCAAGAGTCTTCCAAGATTCCCCTTTATATACAGATTAAATGGATTCCCCTTATTAATTAAATTAAATCTAAGCCTGCATGCATGGTATACAAGATATTTTGTGCTTAATCCCTACCAACTATTAAAATTTATCTGGATAAAACAAAAGGAGCTCTTTCCTCTTGTCCATACATATTGTGCTCACTAATAACTCTATATCTTTGTCTATTCAGTTCCTACTCCCTGAACTATATTACCATGTGCTATAATATAAACTTCAACTTCACCTTAGATGCTACCTACTCTCAGATCCATGCAGGACCTCTGCCGTGAGATTTGTATTACCTACATGACCTCTCTCCCTGGAAATTTTCTATCATTCTATTTGTACAATTATATTTTGCAATGAAATTAATTTACTATTGAACCCTCTAATGCATGAGTGCATGTATATAAATTTAGAATAAATTTCTGAATCTCTCTTAATATATAATGGATATTCAAGGAGTGTAATTTAAAAATTATTCTCAAAGATACATCAGATAAACACAAACTAGCAAGCAGTGTTGTTTCTCATTTTCTGCCATATCCTAATATTACATAATCTGCTGCCAGTCTTGTCACTCTCTTCAACATTCCGACTGTGAATTTGGAACATTCTATTTTTTTTTAGAAATTTATAAGATTTGGTTAGTTCGTTTGTTTTAATTAGGGGCTGGTATAAAGAGCACTGATAACACAGTGAGTAAGTGTCAGCTTGCTAACCAAGGACTGACAGCTCAAACTCATGATGAGCTAAGCCAAGGAAGAAAGATGAGGCTGTGGACTCCGGCAAAAATTAACAGCCTCAGAAAGATTTACAGTTCTACTCTGTCCTGCCAGGTCACTATAAGTCAGAGTTTACTCATTGGCAGCAGTTTTGTTTTTAGTTAGTAAAGACAGACAAATCTATGAAAGATATTGAATCATCCTTATGAGTACATGGATAGAATGGAAAATGTTTCTGTGATACTTTTTCTGAAAGCAGTAGAGCAAGAGGGGAAATAACCCACTTTTAATCATGTAGAGCATATAAACAAATGGTATGAGGCCTGTTACTAATGATATGGTGTGGTGGTGATATAGAAAGCCTTTTAGGTAAGTTGATTTTGCTTTAAAAGTGGAGTCTGAGAGCAAAACCATGTCATAAGTCCATAAATCAATGAGCGGTCTACATCTGTCTAGATTCAAAGGGCAGCTCTCGCTCTAAATGTGGGACTGCCTGAGGACTTCACTTTGCTTTATTAGCGGCCTCCTGGCTGCAGTGTGCCTTTTGAAATGGCCAGGTGTTAGAGAGCTTTGGCTGAAAGCAGAAGTGGTTCTTTCTGAATAAACAATGTATTTGCTAGTATGTACCAGAAAACAGCAATGTGTTTGCTTTCCAATGCCAGAGTGCTTTTTCCCCATATCTACCTAAAAATGATACGAGAAGTAAAGATGGTTTCTCCTTCTAGACAAAGTGTATTGATTGCTTAACACAGCAGTACAGAAGGGAAAGGACTAGGTGGAAATCATAATAACACTATGATGACCTCTGTGGAAAAAAGATCAATAGAAAGGGAATGGTTTTATAATAGATTTTCAACATTATTATTCTAATACCTCAAGTCATACACTTGAGGTATTTTAGTGTGACGTGACATTTAGGTTAAAATGATGAAGCACCAACCCTTGCAACCATTTCCAATAGAACATGCCTTCAACTGCCCTTCCTACAACTCACAGACAACAGGTAAGTTCCAGCTATAATGATTTCTTTCCATTCTTTCATTTGTTTTAACTCCCGGCATTGGTATCCACCCCAGGGCCTCTACCCTGGCTGGTAATTGTGCCTGGAATACTCTTTTCACTGATAATGGCCTGCTCTTCACATCTGGATCTCTGGTTGATGCCACTGCCTCCAAGAAGCCCTACCAGGCTATTTGTGATAGGTGGGTTTATTGTGCCAACCTGACCAATAGGAACATGTGGGATTAATAAGGTCACAGTTTGATTGAAAGTCAAAGAGGCAAAAGGCTCACCACGGCCCGCCCCCTCTCTCTCGTGTTCTTTGGTGATCAGAACAGCTGGAGGCTGCTTTAGCTAGTTCTCTGCCTCAACTTGTGAGCTGCACAACCTGTGGGAAAAGCCAACCTGTTGATCTTGTCGCTAGAGCTAAAGGTTCCTTCAAGACCTGCCTCGCCACACTGCTGGCGTATACATCTCTTGAGCTTGAGGCTGGTGGACCTTGTCGTCTCACATTGCTTGAGTTTGATATCCCATCCAGGCCTGCTTTGCTAAGTTCCTGAGCCGCTGACTGTTGGTGACCCACCTGCTGCTCGCTGCAGTGGGCAGGCTGCCTGCATTGCCTGAGGAAAGACTTTGCTGTCTGCTTCTTTGACCGGGGACCCAGCAGCCCTCTTCAGGTGAAGGACTTCCAGTATATTAACAGTTCCACGGAAGTGAGTTAAACTGAGCCCTCTGTACTGCTATGTACACTAATTAGCTGTTATATTTCTTCATGGTGTATAAACCTGTCCATCTATATTTTCATGAGTTTCTTCTTTCTTGGTTTGTTTGTTTGTTTCCCTAGAAAGCCCTGCCTAACCCACCATTCACTCTTGAAAAAGAGTACTTTGTGTTCTGTACCACATTTAATGCCTGAACTGTCATCTTCTTATATTTTCCTCAAAGCTTGTGCTTCGATTCCTCAACCACCCCACCCCCGCCCCTGCACTCCTAGAAAACATGTTAACTCTTTGTGGAGGGAAAGTGTGCTATTTAAAATTTTATTTCTTTTTATGGCCAGATTTCTCATTTCTCATTTTGAGAGAGAGATAGGCATTTTTGTTAATTTAGTTCTTTTCCGACCTATTATTCGAGAAATAGGGTGTCTTCTTAAAGAGATTATGCTACAAACAAACAATAAACTACAACATCAGCAGTAAGGTCTTTGTTCCCAGTTGGATATAGCAAGTAGAAGAGAGCAAGAGGAAAAGCATGCCAGCCACTTTAAGCCTTAAAGGTTGTATAGTATTCAATTGACTAACCAGTTCTTTTATTTTAGTTACTGCCTCATTAAAGATACAAGAGAAATTGTCTTGAATTCGAAGCCAAAGCCAAACTGGAGCTTTTATTCCATAAGAGAAAATCCAATTATAGCTTAAAGAGTTTATGTGGGTAATATTGATATGAAATGGAGAAAAGAACTATTAAATTATTTCACTAAAATATAAGAAATAAATGAATTTCTTCTAGTTCAGTAACTCCTCATTTTGCGGCGCATTAATTATATATCCATTATATTCCTTTTCTAACTATAAAAAGTCTTACCTTGTCTTTTGGTCTGTGCATTTTCTCTATTCCTGTCTCATTTATAAACAGTCTCCCTAAAAATTAGAATCTGCCATCGACTAAGTATATTTGTAAGTTTGAGATTAAAAATTAAATGCTATGTACATACACCTGAGAACTCAGAATCTAAATTATAGCTTACAAGGAAACTCATTAGCATTTTAAACAATTTTCCCAAGTGTAAATTCAGAGAAAATCAATTTGCTTTCTCCTTTTTAATCTCAGACTCAGGCTGTAATTTTGCAGTAACCAATATCACTTGGAAGCCTAGGTGTACTCTTCTACTTCTTTGTAACTATGCATTTCATACCTAGACTTTTCAGTTGAGCTGGAAAGAAAATTAATAGCCTCCTTATTCAGTATAGTAGTGTTGCAGGTAGCAAAATGCATGACACCTACTTAACCCATCCCTGAGTAGCCAACCGGTGAGTGTGGCATTAATGATTTTGGAGAAAGTTAACTAAGTACATCTATCACTTTGTCATGTGTTGTAAAAGAATGCATCAATCAGAGGATAAGCGGGGAACTGTCTTGCTTCTGTCTGTGGGTGCAACTGAAATCTGCTCCCAAAATCAATAGAACAGGAATGGTAACCTGAATTCATGTTGATTAAATAAAGCAGATGGAAAAATAGAAAGTAGGTGGCTGGTGATGAGAGCACAGTGCCTCAAATAAAGCAGAAGCCAGATTCCTGAGATCAGAGTCATTTGTAGGACTTTGCCATGCTGCATCTTACAAATATGATCTAAAGAGTGAACAGTTAACTTTTCACAGAGAATCATTTAAGCATAAACACAAAGAATCAAATTAATAATCTAATCATTACTGGTTTACCCTGTTTTTTTTTATTTTACCTTCTATGCAATTTATATGGTGGGTGCTCTGTACACTTGCTTCTTAACACACATCCCTCGTTTTTATCGTTACCTCAGTCCCCTTTCTGTGTCATTTAGCTCTTAATCATGGAAGGCTTCCATATTTGCACAGTGTTTCATATGAAATTTGTTAGTGAAAAGCAAATGAATAGAATGAGATCGAATAAACATAGAGACAAGAACAATAATCCATTGTGTGGCGACTACGAATGAAGGAATAGGGGAGCATAGAAGAGAAAGTGGCCCGACATAACTAATATGTCAATCCTGCAGATAAAACTGGAAACTGTATGACCAAAGAAATAATATCATTTTGAAATACAGATGAAAGTTAACACAAATCAATGATTACAAATGTAAAGGCAGTATCTCTTCACAAAGAGATAAAACAACGATCGGGTTACCAAAGTTAAAACAAAAATCAAAGACCCACCTACAAATAATTTCCCAATATACACACAAATACTAGGTGTATTCTTATGCACACACCACCACTTGACTGTCAGTTTGTCTTGCTGTGGTGGCTTGTGTGCTTCTGTGAAGCTGGAATCTATGCCACTGGCACTTCAAATGCCGTACGGTTACCTTGTGCCCATGCTCCCCTTTAAATGACGTGAGACAGTTATGCAAACTGTACAGAGGAATACTGCCTGGTTTAAAATCGAGAAGGCTCTGCAATGTGGTTGAATGTTCTCACTATACTTATTCTGTCTGTCTGAAAACAAATAATCAGAGACGTTGGATTATAGGAAGAAGAATGTAATGTGCATCTGACCAAAGTCATGATATTTTTAAATCTCTGATATAGACATTGAAGAGAGAAGACAAAAAAAAAGAATCAATGCATTTGAACTAGGTTGTTGGAGAAGAATAGAAAATAAATGATCTGGCAACAGAACAAACAAAGGAGGAACAAACTCAGAGAAAGAAAAGTCAGAATGCTCCTCCAAGCAGGGATGGTGAGACTTCTTCTCACATACTTTGTACTTGTTAAGAGACCAGTCCCTGCAGAACGATGTCATGCTTGGTAGAATGCAAGGGAACTGAAAAAGAGGAAGGCCTTTGATGAGACAGATTGACACAGTAGCTGTAGCAATGGGCTCACACTTAATAGCAACTATTAGGATAGTATGTAAATTGACTATGTCCCTGCTCTTGTACCAAGGGTCACTATGAATCAGAACCCACTGCTGCCACCTAAAAACATCAAAGTACAGACTAGTAGGACATTTCTGGAAAGAAATTTAGTAATATTTTTGCAGTCTTAATGCTGTTAATATATATTTCTTGTAATGATTTCCAATCAGGAATTCTCTCTGAATAACAGATTAAATTAAGAATTGTAAACAATTAAATAACAATGCTATTCAGTCTAACCAAAATATTGAAACAATTTGAATTTGCAATGATAGAAAATTATTTCAAAAAATTATAGTGCAGATATTCAGATGATATTTATTTGGAATAATACATGAAAATACTCATTTTAACATGCTAAGTGAATAAAAACAAAGCATTGTACATTATCTTATATTTAGTATTGTCACCATTTATATTTGTATTTATATATACAAGGGAACTTCAAAAAGTTCATGAAAAAATAGCATTTTAAAATTAAATTCTCATGATCCCAGTTCTACCTTGCAAATCCAGCAGGATCGGAGGATGTACACTGGTACAGATAGGAACTGGAAATGCGAGGAATCCAGTACAGATGATCCCTTCAGGACCAGTGGTGAGAGTGGTGATACTGGGACGGTAGAAGGTGGGTGGGTGGAAAGTGGGAATCGATTACAGGGATCTACATATAACCTCCTACCTGAGGGATGGACAACAGAAAAGTGGGTGAAGGGAGACGTCAGAGAGTACAAGATATGGAAAAATAATAATAATTTATAAATTATCAAGGGCACACGAGGAAGGGGCAGTGGGGAGGGAGGGAAAAATGAGGAGCTGACATTAAGGGCTCAAGTAGAGAGCAAATGTTTTGAGAATGATGATAGCAGCAAATGTGCCAATGTGCTTAACACAATGGATGGATGTGTGGATTGTGATAAGAGTTGTATGGGCCCCCAATAAAATGATTTTTAAAATTTCAATTCTCCATGAACTTTCTGAAATCCTCTTCATATATGTGTGCATATTGTATGCACTGTGTGAGTTTTGTACATACATACAAGATGGTAACCACTCAAATTTCCTTTGTTAAAGAAATCCTGAAAAGTGATTGCATTAGTTACAAAGATGAAACTTTTTGGAGAGAGCATAATGTGGAAACAGCAATGGAATCATAATGTTTGAAACTCAACTTCTTCCAACATGTGACAGAAACATATTTATTCTTTATAGAATACCCCATGTGCCTAAACAGGGCTTCTTTTAAGAAACCCTAGTGGCACAAGTAATTAAGTGTTGGGCAGAAGGCTGTAAGGTGGTTGGTTCAAGCCCATTAGTTGCTTTGAAGGAGAAAGATGAGCCTGCCTGCTCCAGTACATATTGACAATCTCAGAAACCCTATGGAACATCTCTTTCTGTCCAATGGCGTCACTTTAGTCAAAATCCATTCAATGGGAGTGATGGAAATTTCATTTTGGTTTGGTGCCAAGGAAAAAGTTTTGATAAAAGGACATCAGGATGTCCCCACCATCTCTGTCCCTTTCATGATACCCATCAATAATCAGTCCAGTCATCACATTCAGTAGAGGAGGGAGGGCAGTTCACTCTGCATCAGCCTGTGGACTTGCTAGTTAAGCCACCGAGATTTGATGTGCTCTATTTTGGTAGCATAGCCAAATCTGTCCAGTTATCCATGCACAATATTTAGTTACAGCATATACATGAGTATAAGCCAACCCAAATATCAGCCGAGGCACCTAATTTTACCACCAAAACTGCACTAAACATGTGCTGAAAAACTCGGCTTCTACACGAGTACATACAGGAACTCAACTTTGCAATTTGAGGCTCACGTCCCCTGAAACACATATCATATGGTTCTTTGGAGATTTTAGTGAGTAATACACAGAACATGATTGGATGCTAGTCTTGCATGAAGTTGAAATTTTAAGGCAAAATAATCAAATCAGGTTTTATCTGCTTATAACAGGATTCCTATTCTTTCATATTCTTGAGTCCTAATGGAGAAAAACCAGTCTGTTAGATCATTTGTTAAATAATGGTTCAGAATTTAGAAAAGCCATAAAATAGGGAAAAGTATCAGAATTGGGAGCAGATCAAGATAAGGGTAAAAAAAAAAGAAACTGTAGATCTAGAGCTAAGAATATAAGTAAAAGCTGTATGGCCTCTCAAAGTAGTCTTCAGTCAGGCTACAATAATGTTTTATAAAATAAAAAAACATGTTGTTCACTTAATATAGCAACTGTATATTTTAAATGATTTAGATGCAAAATTTTCAATTTGTCATTTTTAAAAATCATTTTATTATGTGCTCGTACTGCTCTTATAACAATCAATGCATCCATTGGGTCAAGCACATCTGTATATTTGTTCCCATCCGCCTTTTCAAAACATTATTTCTACTCGAGTCCTTGGTAACAGCTTATTTGTCAAAAATTTTAAATAAATCCCTTCACTTCATGGTGTGCACAAAAATAACAATTTACTCTTCCCCACTCCCACCTCCCCCGAAAAGTAGGATATGGGGTTATGTGAAAAAGGTACAGTGGTGATAGTGGAATTTAGCAAAATAAGTTTAGACTTTAAATCGAGGAAGAAATGAAGGTGGTTTAGATTTTTAAAAATGGCTAGTGACAGCATTACGCATTCTTGCAAGCTGGTCAAGCCCATTTTAGTCATACGCTATTCTCTGAGGGGTGTAAGCTCTATTAACAGAAACTATGATATCACATTGAAACTATCTGGATTTGCTCAAGTAAATTATTTCCTTCCCCAGAATGCCACCACATAAAACTTTAAATCCCTGGTTGATTAAGCAAGCACTAAAAAATTGAAAATGTAATAAATTCATCCGTAAGATGTCCAAGATTCTAACCATAATCCCAAGGGGAAAACATACTGATCCAGTCACTGTGGTACTGCATCGCAAGGCACTGAATAGAAAAGTCAATAAATGCATCCGAGCAGAGAGAGGCAAGCTGTAGTCAGTATCAGATTCCGAAGGGAATTGTCAGATAAAAATTATCATTCGGATTTACTAAAATTTAATTTCTAATATTTTGAGTATATACTGCATGGGTTTTCTAGAACATGTCTAATCATACTTGTATTTTATCCCCCTTTCTTTTTATCCTTTCCTTAATCTTCTTAGGCTAAAAAAAATCTTCTTAGGCTAATAGAATAAACTAAGCACTTGATATTATATACATCTCAAGAAATGTTTTCCATTTGGAAATATAATTGGTCACTTCATTTTAAAAATTGTAAACATGAAATTCATAACCACCATATTGGCATTAGTCAGAGTGAATAAAGGCTTTTTTTTCCTACAGAGATAATGAGGAATAACCAGAAATCTTGAGTTTTTGCTGGTTATTAAAAATACCCATCCACAGTTACAATGCAGACAGTTGAAGCTTATCAACCTATATCCAAATGAGAAGTAAGCCTCACTTGGAAGGCACAACTGGTTAAGCATTCCTCTATTAACCACAAGTTTGGGATTCACAAAGAAAAACCTGGTGATTTGGACATAGGTGCATAATTCTATTCTGACACACCTGAGATTATTATTAGTTGAAATTGACTTATGAGCAATGGGTTTGGTGTCTTTGTTTAGAGCCTCGCCGTCTCTAGAAGGGGATAGGATCTAGTCCATGGAGCCTGGCTCCATCCCGAGGACAAAAACATGATAGGTGGTGTAACTATTGGATTGAAATGGGGATTTCTATCAAGGTGGCTTAAGCATTGGTTTCATAGCCATAGGTTGGTGGTTCAAATCTAAAAGCCACACTGCAGTAAAAAACGAGGCTACTTTCTCCTGTGAAGACAGGGTTAACAGCAAAGCACAGGGCGGCTGTGAGTCAGAATCACCTTGAAAGCAATGGGCTTGGTTTTGGTTTAGAGTTCCACATCCCTTTTCACTTAGGAAACAAGCATGATGCAAAATAAGCATGATGTAAACATTTTATTTCCATATAACTCACATAATATCTGATTCATTGGTTTAAACAAATTAACAAGAGCTGTGCAATCTTAACCACATAAATTTTAGAACGTTTTTTTCTTTCTGGACTTGTTATTAATAGCTCCCCATGTCCCTCCCTCTCCTGTCATATTTTTAAAATACTAATAATCCAGCTATTTATCCTGAATTTCATATGAAGAAAATCATGTAAAAGAATTTTATAACAATGCAATAACAAAATAAAACAGAACCATCACAATCCAGAAGAAAGAACATGCTAAAAACCATAACAAATTAAAAATGAATCAAAAGGGAAAATTATAAGATGTTATATTTTAGCATATTTTATCTGCACTTTTTTGGCTGACTGTTTTAAGACAAGCCTTTAAGATCACAGATGCTATTCCAAAAGAGAATGTCTCAATTTTAACATCTCTTTATCTATACCATAAAAGTACTGAAGTAGTCTATGGTATTCCATGAAAAAAGCTGTTGTGGTCATCTGGGATTGGAATATATGTAAAAGAATTTTTTAAATGTTTTAATCAATGCAATAACAAAATAAAACAGAAACATCTCAATCCAAAAGAAAGCAAAACCCACTGCTTTCTAAAGTGTAACTAGTACCTCCTAAAGTGTAACTATTCTAGTTTTGATTTATCAGTACTTAATATAAATTTCTGAGCATTTTTGACTGACAGAATTTGTTCTACCCCAACCAATATGCCTTAAAACAATGTCATAAGCGCTTATTTCAGAAACTTACAAGGTCAATTCTTCCTTGTCTGACAGGGTTGGTCTGAGTCAGAATTAACTCAATAGCAGTGAATTTGTTGTTGTTGTTGGTCTACTTTGGAAGGTAGCACTGCAAGCACTGCGAGTTAAGCATTGGGCTACTGAAAGAAAGAGTAGGATATTCAAGTCCACCAACTTGGCCATTCTGACTGATGCTCAAGTCTCAAACTTTGGTGTCATTTATAATTTCTCCTCCCTCACCGCAACAAGAAATCCTGTGGACCGTATCTGTAGACACACATAATCTTGCCATTTTAATTCCCCCCCTGCTCCTGCCCTAAAGTGCCTGAATTCTTCAAACACTTGTTACACAGTCTTCCTGCTTTGATGCGTGGGGCCACTATTCCCAAACAAGCAATAAAGCCAGTCATTGCGACCTACTGAGGATGTAGCTCAGGTCACACAGGGCTGCAAGTCACAATGTCAGCAATTCAAAACCACCAGCTGCACTACAGGAGAAAGATGAGGCTTTCTCTTCTTGTAAAAAGCTAGAGTCTCAGTCATCCTTCCTCGAGGGCAGTTCTACTCTGTCCCTCTGTCCTCTAGGATCCCTATGAGTTAGAACCAACTAGCTTGGGTTCCAGAGGAAAGATGAGTGATCAAAATCAAAGACACTTGGGAAAACAATTTATCCACTAAACTAAAAACCATGCAAACCTTAGTGTGTACAATTCAAACACCAGAACTACATAGCTGCCATTACGAACTGCTTTGAAAGGACACACATTAAACGATCCTGGATAGAGCGGGATGGAAATGTGGCAAACCTCAGAATCATGAAACAGGCAATGTTGACTGGTTGGATAGAGTTTGGATAGATCCTCAAAACTGTGCTTCTTAGTCACCCTTCATATCTGGAACTGAACCATCTCCGTGGCTCACTGGATGAGTCTGTGAAGGGGATAATAGCCCCGGGGAGCCATGCACAGCTTAGTATAAACAAACATTTTAGATCAAAAGGGAAGGATTTCCCCAAAAAACACATTTCCGAAGGGTTAGGAAAGAAGATTGGAGGCAGGAAAACAGGAAAGGGGCAGTGGGGTTGGTGCTGTTATTTTGCGGGTAGTGCAACAAATGAGATAGGACAAAGGCCTGGATGTACAGCTGATGGTCTACTCTGTACACCACCACCCTACTCACAGTGAGACCTTTTCAGAAAAGATTGAAAATATAACCTAGCCAACTAGATTGTCTCAAATTGTGTATGTACTGAATTGCCCTGCACTAAGCACACTGATGGCCATTCCCTTATGATGCAATTTTAGTCCAGATAAAAAAATTGGCTTATTAGTCAGTGAGGTGAACCACAGAAGTAGAAGCATAGAATGTGACAGTTAGAATTCATCTTAAGGCTCTTCAGTTCTAACTTTCATCCTACAAATTAATAAATTGAGTATGTGTTAAACATATTTATTTAAGGAGATATAGTCAATTAGTGGAAACCATGGTCCTTATTGTCTCAAGCAAGAACAAATATGAGTAAAATGTTAGAGGGAGAAAAATACTCCATCTGTTTTGATTCATTCTTAAAATAGTCTTAATATGTGTAAAGAGGGGGGAAATGAAGGGATTATAATTAATTGTTTTCTTTCATACTCATTAGTTTTCAAACCACTCTCATGAACAGATTCCTTTATTGCCCATGGATTGTCATTACGTGTCTACTAATTCAATTCATGGAAGTACTTGAATTCAGAGACTACGTAACCAGTAAAATTCCTGCTTGGAAATGATGCTGGACAATAACAGAAGCCTCACACTTTAAATCCCGCTCTGTCACATCACCTCTTACGCTACATAAAGCAAAATCTACGTGCGAGGAATTAGTCTTTGGGGCCACAGCTAGTCCAGAACACCATCTACTTGGGCACTGTACTAACCCTCTCACGATGTCTGATCCATGGCCATGGAAGTCACTTGCACCTGAGCCGGACCAACAGAAAGCAGTCCGTACAGAATGTGGTTGCTCTTCTGAAGTAATTGCTAGGAAGCAGAAAGTTTTCTTCAAAAATCCATCATAAAGGACCTAGATTTTGAGCATATACTATAATCACACCAATTTGATGGATAGGGTTTTTTTAGGCTAAATTTAGCATCATAAAACTATCTTCAACAGTTCAACATTTGAAAGATGAGGATCAGATATATGTCATGTTAACATTGTTCAAAATTCACAACTTTTGAGTAGAATTGAAAATGCCTTTTTCCACATGGATACATTTTTAAAATGGATTTTCTGTTCAAATGGTCTTGAAATATTCATTTCCATATTGAAATATCTGCCATAACTTTACATTCAGAAGATGAAAAGCCCAAGTATAAGACAAGCGACATTCTTATTATTAGAATGATTTTAACATTGTGATTATGTCAATTCCTTCAATGTCATAGTTATTAGAAGATTGACTTTGGTAAATCTAGAAATACTTGCACTTCAACAAACGTTTATTAAAAGACGCTTAATATCTGTTCTGTGTTGTATTATTCTTCTGGGAACTATTGTGTAATACAAGCATTTCCTGTTATTAACAAAATACAACATAGTACATGAAGATGAAGTGAACAAATGTTTACTGAAAATGTTAGCCTTAAACATAAGGATGGCTTCCCAGATTGGAAAAGTAAAAGGAAAGCCATCATTGTTTTCAGGTGGCATGATCTTATGTGTAACAAACTCCCTGCCATGTAGGACATTAAGACAAATAAATAAGTCCATCAAAGACCTAGAATAAATGTCACACATAGGAAAGCCAATGGCTTTCTATATACTAACCAGATCGAAATTAAAAAGCCCCACTGCTTTCTAATGCATTCTGACATATAAGACAGCTTTAGGATGAAGCGGAATTGTTCCGTAAAATTTCTAAGGTTATAAATCTTCGTGGAAACAGTTGGCTACATCTTTCTCCTGTAGAGCAGACGATGGGTCTGAACTGTTGACCTTCCAGTTAACAGTTGAGCACTGTGATCATTATACTAACAGCACTGTTCTAGACACCAACTCAAAAGCAAGTGCACTGCAACCGAGATCATTCTAATGGACAGTGACCCGATAGTGGACCCTACATGGGAGCTGATAGCCTGTCTTTCTCCCGAGGAGGTGGGCTTGAACCACCGATCTCACTTCAGGGTTAACAGTCAAAAGCCTAACTCAGGGTGTCACTCAAGCAATGAATAACCTGAAAATAAAATAAGGAAGCAATTTAATTTACAATAGCATCAAAAACAATAAAATTCTTAGGAGTACATTTAATAAAACAAGCACAAAACATGTACACTAAAAACTACCAAGTATACCTGGAAGAAATTTTAAAAGTTGCAAATAAATAGAAAAGCACCCTGTGTTTACAATTTTTTAAAAGGTCCAAACTCTCCTATCTGAATTATTTCAAATTTAATAATCTGCACAGATACAGTTTTATTTGGTAGAAGTCAAATACATACCAGCTTCCACATTTTATAAAGTATTGTACCACTTCATCTCTGACAATGACCACTCCACCTTCCAGCAGGACGCTTACCTCCCCTTTTGGCGTTCAGCATTTCACTTCAGCATCTCACAGAATTCACAACCATGCTTACCGCTCAGTGGTTTATGATGGAAGTAATAGGAACAACTCAGACTTAGGATCATGAAGCATCTAGGCAAAATCTCCCCTCTTCAGAGCAGGGCAGCCTCTCGCCTCCGTTCTGTACTGCAGTCCTCCTCTACAGCCTTGAAGACAAGCTTCACCGAGGTCCCTCGGGACCGACTCCCCTGGGTTCTGTCCTCTGAGGCTCTGCCATCGGACCTCTTTCGAGCCCTTACGTTTCTTCAGAACCATGTCACAATTATTTTAGGAGATCTTTGCCTCCCGTTTCTCACTCTCTCTCTTCCTTTGTCTCTTCTGATGCTTCTCTTCCTGGGTTATTCGATCTAAAAACCTTCAGTGGGGCTGGCTGCATAGGTACACAGGTGCTTCTCAATTTCAGGACCTAGGACAATCCTCTCTTGTAGGACACACACACTCCATTTCCATAACAAGTTATGGATATTTCAGTTGCATAGTCTATTGATCAATACCTGCAAGATGCCAACCATCTCCTGCCACACAGCGGCATATTTTACAACAAAAACAAATTTCAAAATCATTATGATGGATAGTACCTTTGGCTTGAGGGGCTCATCTTTTGACACTAACTCTGACAATGTTCTACCATAAAAAAATCTAGCGAGGAAAAAATGACATATTTAATATTGCCATTTATAGGAAATATCCAGTATAGGAAAGTTTATATGAGCTCTGGGGATGCTATGACATAAGTGCTGGGTTACCTGATTTCAAATCTGAGGTTTAAAAGCACCCGCCACTACAGGAAAAATATGGGACTGTCTGCTCCCATAGTCATATACAGGGTTTCAATGGGGACAGTAAAAACTTGAGTCTGAGCCTTAGTTATGGAAAAAAACCCAAATGATTACTAAAAGGTAAGTTTTTAATCCAACACCAATCACATTTGGATAGCTCAGTGTCTCTAAAATTTAAAGTTGAATAGAAGATAATAATTTAGTAAAAGACACAAAAAGGGATATTTAGGGAGAAATAAAACATCTAGAAATATTCTTGTCATAATTTTTAATATAATGCTCAGTAACAGGAATGATTTAAATATTGTTGGCTGATGCCAGAGCTCTATTAAGAGGGATTCTGAAAAATATGAAGTAGAATTAAAAACATGGAAACCATAGTTGATCCTGCAATTTCTATTTTGATGCATTTGCTGGACGAAACCAGATTCAAATACATCAATAAAGCACAGACAGTTTGTATTTATCAGGTCCCTGGTGGGACTGTAATTAAGGGCTCAGTTGCTAACTGAAAGGTCAGCAGTTCATTTTTTACACAGAAAGTCAGTTTCTGTATAAAGTCACCACCTTGCAGATCGTAATGGGCAATTAGATTCCATCCTACCAAGTCACTATGAGTCAGAACTGATCAGACAAGGGAATGTTTGGATTTGCATATGATCAAGAACTACCAGCATTAAAGCAAGACATCCACGATCCACTCAAAGCATCAGCTAAAATGTGGTCCCAAGGATGGAGAATTACCATGTGAACTCAAGCCCTATTGGAAGCATTCACTGATTTATGCCAAGAAATTTGGAACGCAGCTCCCTAGCTGGCAGACTGAAAGCAAGAATGATTTAAAAGATCTCCTGGTGAAGTTCAAAGACCAAAGCCTTCAGTGTGGATTATATCACAACATAAAGAACATAAAAATGTCAAAACCGGAGCAACCTGCAACATCACAATAAATAAACTGTTGCAATCATCAAGAGTTTAATTTTATTTAGAACTATAATCACCCCCTAGGAAAGCATCAGTTGGGAAATCAAATGGCATATTCCACTGAGTACATTTGCAGCAATGGATATCTGTAAAAATGTTAAGAAGTCAAGATGTCCCTTTGAAGAATGTAGCGTGCCTGTCTCAAGCCAGCATATTTTTAATTGTCTGATATGAAAGTGAACTATATACAGTGGATTACAAAGACTGGTGAGGACCCGATGGGTATGAATAATGGTGGAGGCAAAGAACATTGAAAGTCCCATGGACTGACAGAAGAACAAACAATCCTTCTTGAAGAAGTGCAGGTAAAATGTGCCTGAGAAGTGAGGCTGATAAGCCTTCATCTCACACACGTTGGACGTGCCATCAGGTAAGACAAGTCCCTGAAGAATAATATCATGCTTGGAAAAGTAAGGTTAAGTGGGGGAAAAGAAAAAGATCATCCATGAGATGGATCAACACAATGGTTGCACTAAGGGCTTAAACGTGAAAAGATTGTGAGGCTATATTAGGATGAGCCGGCATTTCCTTCTGTTGTACATTCGTACATTGGAACCAACTTGACATTACCCAACAACACTACCCTATAATTTGATTAAAACATCGGTTACAACACATGTGGACAATAAGGATGGACATGACAAGTTAGAGATTGGAGGACAGTTAGATGTAATCAAAATAGTTACTGTGTGGAAAATGTAGCATTCCCAAGCTTTTTGGAGGGTCCCTTAGAGCACAATGACTCCATACACAAACATGGGTTCGTGAATGAAGAGGAAAATATGGAGTAACACAGGGATTACGTATCTGCTTAACAACAACAAATGCAAAACCAAACTCTTTGTCATGGGGTTGATTATGCTTTGCAATGAGTTTTATAGAGCTTTTAAGGTTTGTAAATCTTTACAGAGTCAGACTGCCTCTGCTTCTTCTTGCAGAATCCATGTGGGTTTGAACAATGCACCTTGCAATTAGCAGTCCAATGCTTATTTGACAGCAGCAAGCATTGAAATGTTGAGCTATAGATGTAAAACTGCATGCTGAGCACAATGGAGATGAGAAGCTATGGAGAGAAAAGGCAGAAGTCTAAATAGTCATGATGAAGTACAAGAGTTAATCATAATGATTAGCCAGCAAGCTGATTTGAGATAAATAAATAAATTAACTGAGCACAAAATTTGGCTGGAAATGTACAATTGAGTAATAGCAAACACAAAAAAACTGACTGAATACATTTCACTCATAAGAAAGTGTAGGAACAGTCTTTGCTCTCAATTTGTAATTAAGCCAAGCCATACATTTTCCTAAATCTCTTCAGAATTGTTTAATTTTTAAAATGCGCTCTTCCATGAATTGCTTTAGGGAGAATTTTCTAATAAAGGCATTAAAAGGAAATTCCTCATGACACTACAATTTGTATTGCATGTTTTACAAAATCAGCTATATAATTTCAAGGTACCACCCCAGTGTCTGAAGACTGCAGTTACTAAGGGAAAGAATATTGGTTTTCCTGGTCTAGATAGCTTGCATCTGCTTTAAATGTGGTCCCACTGACATATGCCTAAGCTTTGACTCCCCACAGGTAGAGCCTGGGCAATAACAGTTGGAATGTACTGATCAACCCCCAAACTTTTGAAATAGCATTTGGGAGCAATGATTTCTAGTGCAGTAAGAACTGCAAAATGTAAATTTTTTTAGATCAATCTCAGCACCATTAATTGCACCCAGGAAGTAATTATAGCCAATGCAATGTAATATGTGTTTTGGTTGTTCGTGTAAACCATATGACATACACAAGCAAATAGACCATTAATTGATTATGGTTTCCAAGAAGTGCTAAGAATGTGCAAATATATTTATATATGCAGATGAGGAAATAGATCTATGTGCATATATTTATAGGTTTAGTATTAAGGTAGCAGAAGAACATTGGGTCTCCACTCAAGTACTGCCTCAATGCAAGGATACTTTCTTCTATTAAATTGGCATTCTATGATGCTCACCTTCTTGACACAACCACTGAAGACAAAGTGGGTAAATAAAAAAATGTGGTGAAGGAAGCTGATGGTGCCCAGCTATCAAAAGAGATAGCATCTGGGGTTTTAAAGGCTTGAAAGTAAACAAGCAGCCATCTAGCTGAGAAGCAACAAAGCCCATATGGAAGAAGCACATCAGCCTGTGCGATCACAAGGTGTTGAAGGGATCAAGTATCAGGCATCATCAGAACAAAAAATCATATCATAGTGAATGAGTGGGGGAGTTCGGAGTGGAGACCCAAACCCCACTTGTAAGCCACTGGACATCCCCTTTCAGAAGGGTCTCTGGGAAGAGGCGAGCCAATCAGGGTGCAGAATAGCAACAATCAAACATACAACTTTCCTCTAGTTCCTAAATGCCTCCTCTTCCCCCACTATCATGATCCCAATTCTACCTTACAAATCCGGCTAGACCAGATAGGAACTGGAAACATCAGGAATCCAGGGCGGATGATCCCTTCAGGACCAGTGGTGTGAGCAGCGATATGGGGAGGGTGGGAGGAAGGCGGATTGGAGGGCGGGAACTCGCTTACAAGGATCTACATGTGATCTCCTTCCTGGGGGATGGACAACAGAAAAGGGGGTGAAGGAGGACACCAGACAGGACAAGATATGACAAAATAATAATTTATAAATTATCAAGGGTTCATGTGGGAGGGAGGAGCGGGTAGGGAGGGGAAATAGCGAAGAACTGATGCCAGGGGCTTAGGTAGAGAGCAAATGTTTTGAGAATGATGATGGCAATGAATGTACAGATTTTCTTTATACAATTGATGTATGTATGAATTGTGATTAGAGTTGTATGAACCCCTAATAAAATTATTTTTTAAAAAAGAATGTGCAAAGGGAAAATCAGTCTCAGGCAGCCTCAAACACTTGCAGGGAGCTTGAACTTCTAAAACTTATTATTCATGACTGAGGCAATCATTGTAAAATGGTGCAATTATTAATCAGATAATAATATGCATAGTATTAAGGAATATTTTTTAATTTTGTGGAAATTTTAATAAAAATATCATGGAGGTTTTCAATAAACTTTTCCCAAGCCACCCATCACCCTTTGCATTTTAACTGTAGTAATTGTTTTTGGAGGAATTTGGTATATATACATTATACATAAATTATTTAAAAATGTTTATGTCTCCTATTTACTTGACCATTGATCTCTGAAATTAGGATATTCACCGCTGATGAGTCAGTGTTGACTCATAGGAAACTTATGGGACAGTGTAGAATTTCCTGATAAAATTTGCAAGGCTGTAATGTTTGGTAAGCAGAATGCCACATCTTTTTCTTGCAGAGTGACTAATGAGTCCAATTGTCAATCAAGTGCTTTAACAAATGTAACAACAAGATTCTATTATAATGAAAATCTCTGATGAAACAATTAATGTTATGCAGCCTTTGCATGAAATATTATTATATAATGGTTACCCAAGCCATTATATCCAAGTTGATATTACCCAATATATAATTTTATGACATAGATGATACTCTTGCTCCAATTGCTTGGAATGCAAAACAGTGTAACCAACACAGCTATGTCCCTAAGTCCAGTGTGCTACCAGTATATCTCTAAAACCAAAAAACTATTCACTGACATTGAGCTGATTCCCACTCTAAGCTACACTATAGAAGGGTTCTACGACTATAATATTTACAAAATCCTATGGTCTCATCCTTTTCCTGAGAAGAAGCTTGTGGGTTTAAACAGCTGAACTTGTGGTTAGCAGTCAAATGCTTGTCTAGCAGCACTGCCATGGTGTCTATTTTCAATGCATATATACCTGGGTTCTATGGTATCTGGGGGTAAACCTGCAGCATAAGGCCTCTTTAAAGTATTGAGATTGACACATAACTGTCCCCACCCCACTTAGGGAGGTGAACAACAGAAAGTGTGGGGGGAGGCAGACAGCGGTCGGTTTAAGATATGAAAATAATAATAATGTATAATTTATCAAGGGGCCATGAGGGTGTGGGGCAGGGGAGCTGACACAAAGGGCTCAATAGAAGATAAATGTCTAGAAGTAATGATGGCAACATATGCACCTATGTGCTTGATACAATTGATGTATAGATTGTTCCAAGAGCTGTAAGAGGCCTCAATAAAATTTTTTTTTAAGAATTGAAAAGCAAGGAGGTTAGTTTGAGGACTAAGATGCACCTGACTCCAGCCATGATAATGCCACACATGCATGTGAAAGTTTGACCTTGAATAAGAAGATCAACGAATTAGAATGTTTGAATTATGGTGCCCACAAAGAATAATGAAAGCACCATGATTACAAGAAGAACGAACAAATCTGTCTTGGACAAAGTACAGCCCGAATACTCATTACAGGCAATGATAGTGGGGCATTGTCTCAAACACGGTGGACCTGTCATCAGGAAAACCTATCCCCGGAAAGGGACATCATGTTTGGTAGAGTGGAGGGCATTAAGAGAGAGTCAGGACCCCCCATAAGATGGATTGATAGAGCGGCTATAATAATGAACCAAAACATGAGAACAGCTGTTAGATGGTATGTGTGGTCGTTTCATAATCTGGTGTCAATTTGGGACTTGAGAGGATTAAGAATGAAGGGGTGGAATCTAGTCTGTTAATCAGGCCTAAGCCAATGTGGCCTCTGTGTGGGCATGGCCTACTCCTGAGGATTCTGGGAACTACTGTATTTCCTCATTGGAGGAGGAAGACACACTCTCTCTCTGTGCTCATTCCCTGAGAGATGCCCTACTGACAAGACACATGGCTCTATGCTAATAGACCCCATGCCTTGGGAACTAGAGGAGACACATGGAGACCCCTGCAGGTGCTGAGATGCTTCTACCACCACTGGATCCACAAGACTTTGCGCCCACTGGCCTGTGATCTTCCGGTTTTCAGCATCACTGCATGTGTTTCATGAGTTTGAAGAAGACTTTATAAATTGGTATCGGACATATGGGCTAATAATGAACTTAAGGACTTGACCTGGACTGGGATGGAATGCTTTCTCAATATTCAATTGCTCTTGCATATAAAGCTCTTTCATATACACATGTGAGTCTCTCTATGAATTTGTTTCTCTAGTCTACCTGGAATAACAGTGCAGGACTGGGTAATGTTTCTTTCTGTTGTACATAGAGTTGCTATTAGTCTAATTGACTTGGTGGCACATGACAACAATATATGTTAACTTGTCAATGAATTAAAACAATATTTACCACTGCAGGAGAAATTCAGAAAGTCACTATTCATGATAAATAAAATAATATATTAAACTTTCAGGAAACTGGGGATAAAAGAGAGATTTCTGAAAACATTGATTAAGCTACACATTTAATGATAAAATAATCTTTTGCCCAACACCAGAACTTTCTCCTGGCACTGGCAGTACCAGCCAGTTAAATATTAAAGGCTTACAGAAAAGTGTAGATTCACATTTGACACAGCAAAAATAGTGCTGTAATTTAGCTAAATTAATAAATAATGAACAAACAGAAAAACTCATATAACTAAGAGATGAATTTATCAGGCTTACAGGATAAAATAACAAAATTAAGTTAATAAATATTTACCAAAAAGAGTGAAACAATTGCACATCTATGTACAAAAAAGGAAATTTTTGACACCTCACATTTTATTTAAAAATATAACTAAAATTGGCTTATATGTATTTGATCTACATATAAAGTATAAAATAATATTCTAGCAAAAAAATCTGTGTGACTTTGTATTTGGAAGATTTCTTAATTATAAAAGAACAATCAAATCCATTAAATAAAAACTGACAATTTAAACTTCATCAGAATATAAAAATTTAAATTGTATATTGAGAAATACAAGCTACAAAGAGATATTTACAAATCACAGATTCTGAAAAGGATTCTCAAAATTTATCAGTTAAAAAATTAAATAAACACAATTAAAAATGAAATGATGTTTTTAACCTACTTTATCAAAGAAGGCACAGATGGAAAATGAGCACATTTAAAGAGACGGCACCATTAGCCACTAGAAACATGAAAATTAAAGCACATGAAGATATCCCCACATAACCAGTTAGAATGGGGAACAAAAGTGGGGGGGGGCATGAGGATTCAAAATACCGAGAGCAACATGGGCACCGGGAGCTGTCCTATATTGATGAGGGCACTGGAATATGATAGGGCTGCTCAGGAAGACAGTTTGACTGTTTCTTGTAAAGTTATCGACATTAACTGGGTGACCCAGCAATTCTATTTCTAGATATTTACTCTAGAGCAATGGAAATTTCCATTTACAGAAAATCTCTTTTCACATGTTTTAAGTGAATTATTTATAAGTAACTGGAATATATAAATAAAGGGAAATAAATAAATAAAGTGTGGTGTTTTCGTTCAATAACATTTTAAACCAGCTGGCCAGTGGACTCTGTCTCCTGGTGACTCCATGCAGGCTAGAGGCACAGTGTGCTCTGGAGTTTCTCATTGTTGAAGATTTCAACATAGATCACTAGACCTTTTTATCTGAAGTCCCTTTCCTAAAACAGACTAATTAATTAATTTTTAAAAAACCCAAAGCCAAACTCCCTGCCATGAAGTCAACATCAGCTTATAAGGTAGGGTAAAACAGCCCCTGTGATTTTTGAGACTATAACTGTTTGTTTTATTGGGGGCTCATACAACTCTTATCACAATCCATCCATCCATCTATCCATCCATCCATCCATCCATTGTGTCAAGCACATGTGTACATATGTTGCCATCATCATTATTCTCAAAACATTTGCTTTCTACTTGAACTCTTCATATTAGCAACTCATTTCTCCCTCCCTCCCCAATCCCTCTCCCTCATGGACCCTTAATAATGTATAATTATTATTTTGTCATATTTTATACTATCCGACATCTCCCTTCACCCACTTCTCTGTTGTCCGCCCCCAGGGAGGAGGGTCTATGTAGTTCCGTGTAATTGGTTCCCCAGAACTGTTAACGAGAGTTGAAAGCCCCAGCTCTCTCTTGCAGAGTGCCTGTGAACTTATACCTACAGCTTTGTGTGAACATGGACCATTTGCTCCACTTACACACTCAAAAGGGATTATTGTTGTTGGGAGCTAGCAAGCCAATCGCAAATCATACTGACACTATGTGAGTTGCCCTCTGGGTTTTTCTAGGTTGCTATATCGGGGGGAGGGGATTATCCTATCTGTTTCCTGTGGGCTACTGGGTGTTTTTGAATCACTCACATTTAGTTTAGCCGGTGAGCACTTGAGTTTCATACTACCAGAGCTCCACCCTACCCAGCCATGAAGAGGAAGAATATGGTGAGACATGTATAGGTTTTACACACATCATGTTAGGTTCAAGAAATCAGTCTCAAAAGACACAAATAAGATTCCCTTTACCTGATACTCTTGGAAAGCAAACCTGTGGGGATGGAGACAGATCTGTAGGCATCACAGTTTAGGGGGAGAAAAGGGTTTGACCACAAAAGGGGAAGTTTTTGAGGAAATAGAGCTGCATAGAATCCTGATTGTAATGATGGCATGTATAATCATATGAAGTAATGACTCAATGTGTCCTGAGTCCTGTGAAGATGACATGCTTCAATCGTATTGCATTTGCTGAGTATAGAGTTGAGACGCTACATACTGTAATCCCAGCATTGCCAGGAGCAGGGCATGGCTCAGTCTCTAGGTGAGGTACCTATTCACCTTTCCCATCGACACCCTTGACATGATGACTATTGGCATCGCAACTCAGAGCAAAGTGGTTCCTCAAAGCTTGAGTATAGCCTCCATTCTCCAGGCTGCTATACACACATTGTCACCTGTTTCTCAATGATGCATCATCTGTATTTACTCTCAAAGTCACTCTGTCATGAAAGTAGAAAAGCGAGAGGCCCATTAGGGATTTTAAATAACTGTTCCCTTTCTTCTGGAAGCCCGGATGCAGAGCCCAACGTCAAGAACAAACAAACAAACACAAATCCAGTGCCACTGAGTCAATTCTAACTAATGCTCAACCTATAAAGGGTATCTATTCCATTACGGGATTAGAGAGCCTCATTTTTCTCCTGCGGTGTAGCTTCTGAGTTTGAACTGCCAAATACACGATTCGTAGTCCAGTGCTCAACCAGCATCACCTCTCCAGGTCATCCTCAGACATCTGGCCATGGTCAAAATTTGTGTGCAAACCGATACATGGATAAAGGATTTGACCAAACCTCTTGACATTATGAAATAGTTGTTAGTGATATGTCATGTTACTAAAACTTGAGTACAAGACGTGGGTCGGTCAGAATAAACTGTTATGTGACTATCATGAAATGAAGCAAATTACTCAGCATGACTTTTCTGTCTATCATCTTCACAACAGAACCATAGCAACCCTGTGCCCAACAGAAAGAAACACTGCCAAGTCTCATGCCATCCACACAATTGTTCTTAAGGGTGAGCCCATTTTTCGCAGCCCCTGTCAGTTCACTTTGCATCGGGTCTTCTTCTTTAAGATTATCCTTGTACTGGTTACCTTCTCCAGGGACTGATCTCTCTTGAGAGTAGATCCAAAGGATCTAAGACCAAATCTCACCTTCTAAGGATCATTCTGGCTGTTCTTTCAAGAAGGCGTTGTTTGTCTTTATGGCAGTGCTTGGAAACCACTGCTTCCATGAAGACTGACAGGATTCCTTTATTTCATGCCCACTCGCTTGCCTTTCACTACCCATTCTCTTGCACATCCAAAATGGTGCCATTAATAGCAGTAGACAATGCTCTTCCCTGTAACTGTCCACTCAAGTACAGACACGAGGAAAAACTCGGTGGTCTTTTAAGAGTGATACATGCAATTGCAATGGTTCTTTTCAAATGCTAAAGAGGTATTTTTACCCCTAGCTATGGGCAAAGAGACACCTGATTGGTGGTGGTGCTCTTCTATCAGTCAGGGGCAGAGCAGACTGGCAGCCCTTTGTTCATCCTAGCTTGATGCCTAGATCGTGGCCAGAGCTGTTTCATGCCTGGGACACATAAAAAAGGAGGTCTTTTGATTTGTTTTAATGTGCCCACCCACCTATCCAAGGTATGAAGGCATTTCTAAATCACAACCATCAAACATATAAGTATGCCATCTGTTACTCCTTCTAAAAATATTGACAAACAAGAATGGCATTTTGAGGAGTAAGGTACTCCTGATGCAAACCATGGTATTTTCAGTGGCCTCATTTGCATGTGAAAGTTGGACTTTGGGTAAGGAAGACCAAGGAAAAATCAATACATTTGAAGTATGGCGTTGGTGAAGAAAGTGAAAGAATTGTGGATTGCCAACGAGCATAAATATCTGTCTTGGAAGTAAAGCAACCAGAATACTCCTTACACACAGGGTGGTGAGACTTCGCCTCACTTACTTTGAACATATGCTCAGGAGAGACCAGGCCCTGGAGAAGGACACCTTGCTTGGTGAAGCAGAGGGGCCGAGGAAAAGAAGGCTGCCATAAGGCGGACTAACACAGTGGCTACAACACTGGCTCCCATGTAAGAACGATTGTGAGGATGATACAGGTCCAGGTGTTTTTTCATTCGGCTGCACATAAGGCCGATATGAGTCAGAAGCAACTCAACAGCACCTAACGACCACAACATTTGAAGAAAGACCAGCAGATGTATGAGTAGAAAAGTAACTGGCTAATCAGTGCCAACTATGTAATGTTATACATATTGCATTTCCAATGTGTGCTTTTTTTTCAGCTAAACATTTTCACTTACTCTGACATTTTGCAATTTTGTACAATAGAGGTCAATTAAAGCGTCTTGTAAATGACTCATAAAGAGAAAGTGTCAATTGATTTCTGGCTGTAGGGGGACATATACTGCATTCAAATTCCAGTTTGAGCACTCCACTGTGTGAACAAGGATTAGGTCCTTCTTTGAAATGAAAATAATAGCATGATAAACATCAGTTAGCTCTTCTTGTGAGCTACCATCAAGTCAACTCCAACCTAAAGCAAGCCTATGCCCAGCAGAAGGGAACCGTGCATAGTCCCATACCAGCCTCAGAATCGTTCCGACGCCAGAGCCCACTGATGCACCACATCATCAATCGAGTTCATCGAGAGTCTTTCTCGTTTTTAGCCACCCCTCAACTTTACCAAACATGATGCCCTTTTCCAGGCTCTGCCTCTCCTCACAGTATAATCAAATGATGTCAGACAAAGTCTCACCATCCGCGCGGCTAAGAAGCACTCTGCCCTTACATCTTCCAATGCAGATTGGTTTGTCCTTTGAGAATTCCATGGTGCTTTCAATCTTCTTCAGCAGCACCATCATTGAATGTTCAACTTTCACATGCGTGTGATGCAATAGAGAATGGTGAGGGTGAAAGAAGGAGATTTATAATCTGTATCTAGAATAAATTATTGATTAGACAAACAGCTTATGCCTTTTGTAGAAGAAGAATACTTTATCAGAGTCCGATACAGTATACAATACAGGAAGAATAATCCGTTTGAAAGGAGTGATCCGTGGTGGCACACAGCGTCAAGCACTTGTCCACTAACAGAAAGCAGGGTGGTTCATACCCAGTAGGGATTCTATGGGAGATACTGGGCAACACGCTTCTGTCAAGACTTACAGCCTTAGATTCTGTTTGACTGAAGCTGACTTAGCCCGGTTTTGAGTTGGAATGATTTCTTTTTAATTGTGATGGCTTATTTTATCTTTGTTTTGAATATAATTTCCTTCTTTCTTTTAAACATTTTTGGGGGCTCATACAGCTCTTATCACAATCCACACATACATCCATTTTTCAAGCACATTTATACAGATGTTATCATCATTTTCAAATGTTTTTTTTCTCTTTGAGCCCTTGGTACCAGCTCATTCTCCCCCTCCCCCATACTTCCTCCATCATGAACCCTTGGTAATTTACAATTTTTTTCATGTCTTACACCGACCGCTGTTGCTATTCACCCACTTTTCTGTTGTCCATCCTCCTGGGAGAGGGTTATATGTAGATCACTGTGATTTCTTCCCCCTTCGCACCCCTTCCTTACCCTCCAGGTATCTCTACTCTCATTATTGGTCCTGAGGGGGCTATCTGTTATGGATTCTTGTATTTCTGGCTCTTATTTGTACCAGTGCACACGCTCTGATCTATAAGATTTGTAAGGTAAAATTGGGGACATGAGAGTGGTGGGGAGGAAACATTAAAAAATTAGAGGAGAGTTGTATGTTTTATTGTTTCTACACAACCCTGACTGGCTTGTCTCTTCCTTGTGAAAGGGGATATCCAATTGTCTACAGATGGGCTTTGAGTCTCCACTCCACACTCCTCCTCATTCACATCAATATGATATTTTTGTTCAGGATATTTGATGTCTGATACCTGATGCCATCAACACTTCATGACCACACGGGCTGGTATGCTTCTTCCATGTGGACATTGTTTCTTCTGAGCTAGACAGCTGCTTATTTATCTTCAAGTCTTTAAGACCCAAGACACTTTCTCTTTGGATAGCTGAGCACCATCAGCTTTCTTCACCACATTTGCTTTTGCACCCATTTTTTCATCTGCGACCATGTTTGTTGAAGGGATACTTGTGTAGAGGCCCAATGCCTGTCTGTTACCTTAATATTTAACATGAAAATATAGGTAAGTAGATCTATTTCCCTATCATATTTGTAAATATATTTACGTGTACATGCCTGTATTTAGACCTCTATAAATGTCCTTTGCCTTCTAGTTCTTTCCTCTATTTCCTTTTACTTTCATCTTGTCCCACTATCATTTTTGGCCTTCATTCGGGTTTCAATAATTCCTCTCCTCTACATTGCCCTTGATCAAACCCCACCAGGTATCCTATGCCATCTCTGCCATTGATTTTAGTTCACTTGTTATTCCCTTGTCCCTGTTTTTGTTAATACCCCCCCTCATTTCAACCTCTTCCCCCTTTCCCGTGCCCCATGGAACCATATGTATCATTGTCGTCCTCCTCCAGATTATTTACTTGGCCTATTTTATCTAGACAGACAGGCAGAGAAAATAATAAGCACAAAAGCAAGACAGAGCAAACCAAAACAACAAAAGAATATCAAAAAACAAAGCAACAAAAATTCACTGACAAAAAGAAAAGAAAAGCCTATACATAGTCTGGGGTGGGGTGTGATGAAGATGTCATCAGTATCATAATTTAACAATTAATGGTACAAGGAAACCACAAGGAGAAAGTCCTGGAAAAGAATGTTTCAAGGAATCTTATGTAGTGAACTTTTGGTGCTTTTTTCTATTGCAAAGTGAATGACTCTTTAAAATGCCTGTATAAGCAATACATTTATTTGTAACTTTTGTCTTCTTGAGCAATGATTTCCTAGAATAATAAATATGAGCTAATGACAGTTATGAAATATAATAATCATCTTAAGATGATTTGATTTTCAATGTCCAAGCTATGTGGAAGTATTTGTAAAGATTTTCTGACAATACTCTATATGTGTTTGCTTTCACGATTATGGTAATCATCAGTATTATTAAAATCAGACATAGAAAGTTGTCTATCAGCCCTTACAAACAACTAAAATGGTCTTCTTTATCTCTGATTGGTGAATATTTTAAACTCAAGAAAATTGTCATCCCTCCTTTAGGCCACGCTACTATCTAGAGTTTTTCCCCAGGCATTTTCCCACAGTTAGCAAATGACAGTCAACACCAAGGACTGCACATGGTGTTGGGTTGAGGGACATACCAGTGAAGAATTGAAATCAATGGAGTCCTCCAATGGATGTGTGAGAAAGGGTTTAGTAAGGATGAGGACAGGGAGCCCATGTCTGTCTGAAGGAGAGAGCGAGAGCTTCACAGGACACCTCACGGGTAAGACAGAGCCACCTCTCAGGGCAAATGAAAGATTATGGGGATTTCTGTGAATTCTTAGATCTCAGGGAACATTATGTTTTCTTACTTGCTGTTGAGCTGCTCTCTTCTAGAAGATTCTTGGAACATTTATCTGAGTTCCCAGCTTTCAAGCTGACTATGGCAATGTTCTTAAGGAGGTAGCTTTTTTCATCACAAAAGCATTATGCACGTGGAGGGAGTAGATTAAAAGGTACTGCTCGAAATCCATTTTAAGAGGAATGACCTAAGGTTGCGTACCTTATACCATGCTTTGTGATTGTTTATACCTGTTGTCAAAACATGTTTATGAATTGTACTTCTTTTGAATCTTCAAATGGCCCACATTTTGAATAATTAATCAGATGGCCATGCTTCTTATTCTCCCGTGTGTAGTATTAGAGTGAGCGATTCATTTGGAGCTAGAAAGTAAGTGTTTGAATTCCATCGCTATCACTTAGCCTGGGAAAATGAAGTCATGATGCTGATCAAGTGTGTAAGAAAAAGAGAAGCATGCACTGCGTGACACAGGATTTACAAATGTCTCATATGAGCAGCACCTGTAAGACACTGAATTCTGTCTCCCAATAATGTGTTATCAACCTCTTAGTTTCAAAGCACTAAAAAAAAATAGCAGCTCAAACACACCAGTTCCTCCTCCTCCTCCGGAAAAGAAGATGTGGCAGTCGGCGGCCACGAAGATTACCATTTTGGAAAATTCTGACACCCTGGTGTTCTCTCCTATTGGGTCTCTGTGATTCAAACTCAACTGGGCAACAATGAATTTTTAAAATATCTATGGTTATAATCCCACGTGGAAATGTATTATATTTTTATGTCAATGAGGAAATCTCTTTTGAGATATGAGACTAAATGCAAAATAGAAAGCAGATTTGGGGAAAGAGTCAAACCACATGAAATCACACCAAAGCTGAAACTCAAAAGGACCTTCTAAAGAGCTTACAAGGGGAAAGGAGTCTTTCCCTAAATCTGACACTCTGAATTTAGACCTCTAGCCTCCTGAAGTGTGAGGAAATAAAATTCTGATTCTCAAATCCATCGCCTTACTCTATTTCTGTTCAAGAAGCAATAGCTAACACACCGTCATATACAATTAGCTGAACACAGATTGAAAGTGGGAACATTTTAAGAAATCTCCCAAAACAATATTTTCAGTGTTATTTTTCTAATACTCATGATTATAAACTTTTACTACACTACCATTTAGGCTTCAATCTTTCAATAGGTAATATTTATGTATCTCATTCACATAGACTTTGTTTTCTATAACATCAATAGCAGCCTACCACTGGACACTTATGGAAAAGAGTAATCTGTCTGAGGTCTGAGAAATTTAGCTTTCCCAGGACTGGCATTAACTCTCTGTCATCCTGGATAAGCTTTAGCCCCCTACACCCCCTGTTTTGTTATCTGAAAAAAATGTTTCCTCTGATTCTTAACTGGCTTTATTGAGAAAATATCGATTTTTTGGATATGGATAGGGTGTATGGAGAGAGTAGAGCAATATACACACAGCCTGAACCCTGTTCGGTCTATTAACCAACCCATTTCATGCAGTTCCCCATACTTTGGATATTAGGGGGAGTCCAGCTAGAGAATATTGTCTTCCTGATTAGAAATTCTCAGGATTTGTCAAACATAAAACTGGTTGATTTCTAAACACTCCACACCAAAAACTCTTACATATGAAGAAACTATATACATAAAACTGGATTTATTTTTTATTTAATAATCAAAGGGATAGCTGTCAAGTTTAGAGCAAAATTATTTGCAATATCAGGCCATAGACATCTTAATTTATGGTTTTATGATCATCTCCCTGATAAATTTGCTTAAGAATGGTATCTGATAGCTATGAAAATGCAACCTGCTTCTAATAATATATGAGCACAGTACTTTCCAATTTTGTTCTTGCTTTCAAAAGAATACAAGTAATAATTAAGAATAAAGCATTTAGAATTTAACTTTCAAGCTGCAAGTTAAACAAAGAGACCTAAGCAATGTTCACGATGAAATTTTAATGTTGACACCGACTGACTCAAGATGAACAGGATAAACAGTAAATGAGTAATTGCATGCTATGCTAAATATATTGTTAGAAAATTCTATCTCTGGATTTTCCTGAATAGCTTCATTCATAATGATAAGCTAATTATATTTTAGTTTCTAATGAACAGAACTAAATGAGCTCTATTCAAAGGCCACAGCTTTCTTGTTTCATTATATTCTTTGATCTTATAATAATATCTTCTACAAGGAAGAGAAAAATCGAAGTATGCTGCCAGGCACTAAAGGGAGTATTAAGCTTGTTAGTTCTTTTTGTAGTCAAACATTTGTATGTTCTTTTTTCTAAACAATTTCACGTAATATTATTGTCCAATTGTTTTGTCCAATGTCTTATATGACCAGGTTACTCTTTTTCACAAGTGTCTATTGGGATGCTGCTACTGATGTTATAGAAAAGCAAAGTCTTTCATTCAAGAGAAACATAATTATCACCTAATGAAGGCTTGGTGGAATTTCTTTCAGATTTTCATAATTATTGAAAAATGAAATCCAAATTTACCTGAAATTAACAATTGAACATGCATATCAATGGTATCCTTTGGTTACTTAAGTGGGACCACATCTGATTATTGATCATCCGAGGGCACATGCGTGCAGCATCTCTTTTGGTTGCACTGGGGGACACATCCCCCTCCACCTGACAAAGCCTCCCTGCCATCAAAACCACTAACCAGTTTGGTGATCAAAACATGTCAATAACTAATCATGACAACTTACAACAACGAGGTCCTGAATCACACCTAAGATTAACGGTGGAATAGTTTTTCTGAACACAATAACTGGACAACTGGACCCCTGTTTTTTCCTGATTATGTGTTGTTTTCTGCCTCCCCAGGAATAGATTCTGACAACTTATCCCAATCAACTTCCTGCATGCATATCTCTAGCTTAGTGTCTGCTTCCTAGGAAAACTGAGCTCTTCTATCTGATCCAGAGAGGTCAAAGAAGAGATTTATCTGATAATAGTAACAGGAGTTGATCTAATTAAGAAGGAGGAAGTAAGAGCAAATGAAACGATGTAAGAAAAGCACAGCAGTAAAAGTATGAATCTTATTCAGGTGTGTTGTACTATTTTGTTAGAATGCCATAGAGCATGATTTCACACAGAGAGACAATTAAAAGAATATGACTATTCATTATAGGTAATGTGGAAGTTATTTACAGATTCTATATAGTATGACTTAATCCAAAGAAAACCCGGAGAAGCATAGAAAACCAGAAGAGTGAGAAGCAAAGGTGGGAGAGTAGCCAGAGAATGTAGCTGCAGTTGTGCAGGCTAAAGTTCTCAAGCGTTAAACAGAAGCAGAGATGGCAGAGGAAACGGGGCATGGAAAACACAATGGAGGTAAAATGATGCTACGTAGTAATTCGATGTCATAAAGAAAACTGAAAACATGAAGAGACTCCTGAAGGGCGCTGTGGTTCCAAATGTAGAAATAGCAGAGGAGAGAGGACGGCTGAGTTTGTGACACTGGTGAATGGAAAAGAGGAGAGGTGGATATCATGGATGCCGACGTTAGTGGCTGATGCTCTGTGCTGTGCTTTGCACCAAGTAGAGGAAAAATGTATTATTCATCAAATAATTATCTTAAAGCTGTTTGAGTCTCATCATTATTAAAAATGATCATATTAAAATAATTTAAAACAATAATATTCTTGAGTGATAATGAATTATCATTCAATTATTATTCATCATTACTCAAGAATAGTTCTAAGTTTTTATTAGGGCAAGAATAACAAAAAGGACTTATCTCCCAACAATATCCCTATGCAGGAATTACTATGACCTGACCTACGATAGAGTGAAAACATGGCTCAACAATTGACCAGAGAGAGACAACGTGTAACACCCATTGAAGCCGCTACAGGCGCCATTGAAATGCTCTGTAGCGGGACCGTGGCGAAGTTATAACTTGCTTATTTTTTCTGACAGCAGGGATCCTGGAAGCATTATCTGTGACAATGCTTTTCTTTTGTGGGACACTACAGCAGACTACTCGCTGTAATTGTGTAGGCACCTGCCTTCACAATGGAGCTGACAAGCTTGTCAGGCCTGACTAGATGCGAGGGTGCTAACCCCGGCTAGCTTCCTGCCAGTAATGGGAAGTCAAGCTGCTGCTCGGTAAAACTCATATTAACTCTTTCATCGCAATCAGAATCCTACACATGTGCTGAATGAGAAACAGTTTAAAATAAAATTCCACGTACCTAATGATTTTCTTTTACGATTGTATGTACCGTCGACAAATAAAATGACACCAAGAACAAATTGGTGTTTTAAGAATATCAGGTCATACAAGAGTCTTGTTAAAATTCCATACAAAAGATTCAAGTTTATCTACTGCATCAGAAGCTTAAGCAAGCTTTCTGTATCTTGGTCCTATTGACCTTTGCTACGGGATAAATCCAGGTGGCAAGCACCGCCCTGTGCTTTGTAAGTATTTGGCAATATCCCGGACCCCTACTAAATACATGCAAACTGTAAATACGCCTCCTCCCCACAGTCATGTCGATGAAGACTGAGATTGCTAAATTGTCTTTGAAAACATAAAAAGTCTCCAGTTGAGAACCACTAATCTACAGGAATGGACCTTGGAACTTTCATTTTTCCAAGTATTATCTCTTTCATCACTATTCCTATTTCCCAAGTAATTGACATAAAACAACACATTTTCAGAGCAAGGGTGATGAGAGAATCACATTCATTTATTCATTTCCACATTTATTTTGGATTTCCACATTTATATGAATGTATATTTGTTGTTGGAAGTTTCTGCAATCCATAGTGACTATATGAACAGCCAAATAAAACATTGTCTGATCCTGTACCATCCTATAATCACTCCTAGGTTTGAGACCAGTGGACAGATATAAACAGTGATGTGAGTAAACTTGTGTCAAAATGCCTCCAAGTGCTACTTTGGGACCCTGGAAAATGGCATGTCAAGATAAATTAATATAAATATACATTAATATGAACACAAATATGAATATAAATGAATATGCAAATATAAATATATATGCAGCAACTGTGGATTTTGGAGATTTGAAGGCCACAATTAGTTTATCTTCTGCCACCAAGTCAGGACCCAAGACTGTCTGTTTTAAATCAGAAGTTTTTGCAAAACTAATTAAAGCACTTTAGCTGATCAACAAGGCTGATGAGTCTCAGTCAGGTAAATTCCCTCTGTCATTAGGAGATTGTGAGGACTTGTTCGTTTGTAAGGAATACAGTCTTCATAATTATCTAACTGAGATATGTGCATGAAAAATGGTCCATATACTGGAGAAGTATTTTTTCAAAGGCAGCCCTGGGTGGATGGTGACATGAAAACTCTAAGGAGTGGGGTGGGGGGCAGAAGAGGGTGGGGAAACTTTTGCTCCATCAAGGGCCATTTGGATATTTATAACATCATGTGAAAGCCATGCTGATTAAATATTTAATTAATTGACTGACCTTTAATGTCATGGCTGGAACTGCTTCTCTTTGGTGAGATGTGGGCTTTGAGTTAGTACTGATGATTTGCAAGTTTTACATGGTCCAAGGGCCAGACATTCCCCAACCTTGTGTCTAAAGCATCACTTACACTCAGGACAGGACAAATGGCTTCTTAAATCCCCTTTTCTCCTTGCCACTCACTTCACCCTATTCCTGATCAGTGGTGTTCGTCAACCACAAGTCAAGGAAACATCACCACATCATGTTTTCTTTTAGGTGCTGTCGACTTATTTACAACTCAGAGTGATACCATGTACAGCAGAACAAAACTCTGACCAGTGCTGTTCTAAAGTCAAGGTCATTCTTATACTTGGCCCATCAATGCAGGTACCTGTCGAAAGTCTTCCTCTTCTGGCTCCAAGCATGATGTCCATCTCCAGACCAGTCTCTCCTCCCAACCTGTCCAAAATCCTTCAGGCAAAGTCTTGCCATTATTGCCTCCAATAGCATTTTGGTCATATTTCTTCCAAGAAAGATTTGTTTGTTCTTTGGTAAGTCTGTAGTAGTTTTAATATCAATCTCCAACACCAAAGCTCAAATGCATCAATTCTTCTTTGGTGTTCCTTAATCATTGTCAAACTTTCACAGGCATATGAAGCTCTTCAAAATGTTATGGCTTGGGTCAGGCACACCTTTCTCCTCAAAGTAATGTCCTTGCTCTTCAATACTCTGAAGAGGTCTTGTATAGTAGAATTACCCAATGCAAAATATCTTTTGATCTCTTGATGACTTCTTTCATGAGCATGGATTGAAGACACAAGCAAGATAAACTCTTTCACAAGTTAAATCTTTTCTACTTTTATCATGATGTTACCTACTGGTCCAATTGTAAGGATTTTGGCTGCAATCCTTGAACTTTCTTGGCAAGTGCTTCAAATTCTCTTCACTTTCTGCAAGCAAGATTGTGTCATCTGCAGATTATGAATATGCATTCCCCCAATCCGAGGTTGCATTCTTCTTCAGAGAATTTGGCTTCTCTGAGTGTTCAACTTACAGATTGAATACGTTTGATGAGAGAATGCAATCCTGGTGCACATCTTTCCTGATCTTAAGCTACACTGTATGATTTTAAACTGTGTGCAAACTAGTTGTTTTCTCAGCTAGTTCTGTTTGCACAGCTTGATCCATGTTCAGGTTCTGCATGAACACAACCAAGTATTCCTCGGTTCCCATTCTTTTCAAGGTTATCCATAGTTTGTTATAGTCCAAAATGGCAATGCCTTAGCATCAGCAATAAAACACAAGTAAATATATTTTGAGTATTCTTTGCTCACAGTCAAGGTCCATCATGTCATCTTACCTACAAGCAATCTTAGTGATAGCATTTCCTGGCAAAAATTCATATCTATAAAAAAACATGAGCAACAAGCCACTGAAATGATCTCAATGTGTGTACCTTTCCAAACACCTAAAACTATGAGACCAGAAAGAATAAAATAAAAGAGAAGGTCAGTGTGCTGCTCTTAGATCATTATCTTTAGGGATTATCTTAGTACAGACACCATCAGATGACCTTTCTACTACTTTTTCTTTGTCTCACATCCTTTCTGAATTTTCAAACAGCTGCTACTTTAATTTCGGATTTTTTTAGATCAAAATAGTTGGCCAGGACAGCCTTCATTTTCATCCATTATGCCAAGAAATTTGAATGATAGATGCCCGGCCAACTGAATAAATGGTCTATATTTGTGCCCCTTCCAAAAAGAGGTGATCCAGTAGGATGCAGAAAGTATTGAACAGTAGGAATGATAATCCCATGCAAATAAAATTCTTCTGAATATAATTTTTAAAAAATATTTTCAATAGTACATGACCAGGAAACTTCTGAAAATTCAAGCTGAAGTCAGAAGATAAAGTGGAACAGAAAATACCATTGCTGGTATCAGATGTATCTTGAGTGAAAGCAGAGAACATTAGAAAGATAAATAACTGTTTTTATTGTCTATGCAAAAGCATCCAAGTGTGTGTATCATAGCAACCTATAGCTAAAATTAAGAAGAATGGGAATTCCATAATACTTAATATGTATTTATACTGGTTGATAATTCACTAAATAGAATAAGGGGATAGTTTGTGTATTTTTGGATTATATCTATTAAGTATCTAGGCTGAGCAAATTACCTAAGAAGATGGATTACACATACAAAGAATGGCATTAAGATTAGATGAAAACTCAATTAGACTCTCATATATATAAATAATACAAATCTGTTTGTGAGAATGGTAGAAATTTGTGTCATATATGTTAGATGTGTTCATGGAGGCAGTGTATGTTGTAGAAGAGTCAGGGGAAAAGTGGGATAACATCAATGAGAGGGATTGATATGGGGGCAAATAGGACAGGACCACCACCATTCACAGGGCAGGCAAGGCCCGTGGGAAATGCTGATGGTTCAACCATGGTAGCTAAGTGGTTGGTCTGACTCTCAGTCTGAGATAAAGTGGACACTTTCCTCCTGGTTTCTAGCAAAGTTTCTGAAATGCAGCACTCTGCAAAATACTATTCCCTGTTCCTGACTGTATCCCCCATCCTGACTCCTGCTAGTGAACATCTTGTCTAATGTCTTCATGTGTCTTTGTGTGTCCTCAAATAATTGTCAACTATCCCTTTGTGTGGAAACCTGTCACGAGGTGCAGACACGTGACAAGGAGTGTATATAAACCTGCCTCCAATAAAGTTCCGGACCCTGCCTACTGCTTCAGCCCCCCCCCCCCCCGCTCCAACTGTATCTTATATTTTCTCTTATCTGTAACTTTTCTCATCGCAGAGTGTGCCCTCTCAAATCTGTTGACTTGTAAGATAAGCACTAGATTGATTAATCTTACAAATCGACACAGTGGCTGCAGTAATGGGATCCAAACATAACTCTTATTGTGGGGATGATGGGGAACTAGGCAGTTTCATTCTGCTGTAAGACACAATTCAACCGATGGCAACAAAATAACAAAACAAAAATTTAATTTTCAATGTTTCTTCACGGAAATATTCAAGTACTGAAAATGTTTCTCATTTGAAGGTCATCACAACTGGATAACAGAATAATAGAGCTTCAATATGAGTCAGAAGCGACTGTGTGTCTCCTAACAACAACAAACATCAACCTTACTACAATCCTGACACCGTCTTCTCTTACAGTCCTGACTCAGCATTACCCTGTTGTACATGACTAATTAATTTAACAAACTCTATATTGAGCTTTAGCACTTCATGTACTTCAAATTATTATGGACTGTATCAGAATGTATTAAAAACAAAAAACAAACCCAACCTATTGAGTCAATTCCAATTCATAGCAACCTTATAAAGGTTTCCAAGTCTGTAAATCATATTTTCACACGTAAACCTGCTGGGTTTGAGCCATCGATTTTAGGTAGCAATCCAACTCTTCCCCAAGATTGCCACCAGGATTCCTTGAATGACTTTGGGACTACAATAATTGAGAGACTAGTAAATATTAAGATGTTTTGATTAATGTTTTGTAATTATCAATGACAATGTGAGAATTTTGACTAGCTATTTAAACTTTCAATATCTCAGTAATTCTCATTTTTAAAAAGAGCAGAATAATGTCATTGCTAGACGTCATCGATTCAGCTCCAACTCACAGTGACCCGGGCCCCTGTGCACTGTGCCACTGCATCCCATTGAGGGCCTTCCGCTGGACCAAACATGACGACCTTCTTCTGCCGGGACTGGCGTCTCAGGGCAATATATTCAGTCTGTAAGACTGAAGCTTGCCATTCTTGCTTCCTAGAAGGAGCACTCTGCTCATACTTCTTCCAACACAGATAACGTTGTCCACTTAGCCGTAAAATATCCTTCTCCAGCCCCACAACTCAAATGCATGGATTCTTCTTCAGCCTGCCTATGCAATGTCCAACTTTTAAAGACATATGATATCAGGGCTTGGGTCACCTGATGCACCTTAGTCCTCATAGATAATAATAATTGTAGGATATAATTATAATGATAATTATAATGATAATAATAGGAAGAGAATGATATAACAATAATGATATAGGATAATAATAGTTCTTATTATACAATGTTAGCATGAACGTTATCGTGAGATATCTATAAAAGTATTTAGCACAATTTCTGACACATAGTACAATTTGAATATTTTTTTCAATTGGAATAAATTTTTGTTCTTAGATATACCTGCGAAAAGATTAAACATACTCCAGACAAGAGGAAGTTATTGTTAATCTTGCATTGAGGCATGAGGAATTTCATTATTTAACCCCCTTCTACATAACTCAGTGCCTGTCACTCATAATAGAAAACACAATCCTTTTTAGAAGGTAAAGGTGATTTTGGGCAGTTATTCCTTTAATATACTTCACCTCTCTTGACCTCGGTCATTATGGTAGGACCAGAACCCTGGTGCCATTGAACCTGAGTTCAATTAGAAATTCAACATGTGATAAGCAGGCCATGTAAAGTTGATTGGGAAGAAAACTTCTTTTGTATACACCTTAAGTGCTCTCCAATGCCAGTTTCAAGAATCAGCTAAATAGACAAGTCACGATCCTCAACAATGCTTCTGCCTTCTGTCCATAGGAAAAATGATGAATAAAAAGTATTCGAACTCAAGACTGTACATAAACCTCCTGGCAACTGAGAATTGTTTAAATAAATAAAACATCCCTCTGAGTACCCAATGTCTATTTTTAAAAGTAAATGTATATTTTGTTGAAATATGAAATTGATGGTCTTAATCTTAAGTTTTATTTGTTTTTAATTGAAGAGGGCATAAATTTAGATTCAAATCTGTTTCAAAACTTGAAGGTGAAGGACATTACCAGGATAATGAAGGAAAATCAGTATGCTGAGCTAATTGAATTTGAAGATGAAATGAGATATTTTGTTTTGATATTACCAAGTGCTATGTAATAGTTTGTGATAGCAAATTATCACTGGCAGGTATTTTTGTGAGTTGGGTTTAAAAGAGAATTTAACACTAAACGTGGCTTTTGGGCTCATTCATATTCTGTCTGCCTGTTCTGTTGTATGATGTCAGTTCCCACTCATTGGGACCTGAATACAACAGGACGAAACACTGCTGGGTCCGGTTCCATCCTGACAGTCACTGTCATTTTTGAGCCTACTCTTGTAGTCACCGTGTCAATCCATCTTCTCAAAATCTTCATCTTTTTCGACGACCTTTGACTTGACCCTGGATGATGCTCTTTTCTAGGATCACATTTCTCATGACAATCTGCCCAAAGCTTGTGAGACGAAGTCTTATCATCCTTGTTTCTACAGAGCAATCTGGTTATATTTTCTCCAAGACAGGTTTGTTTGTTCTTCTGTCTGTGCTAATATCAGTATTTTTCATATCAACATCATAATTTAAATGCCTCGACTGGTTTTTGGCGTCCTATTTTCACATGCATGAGGCCACTGGAAACAGCAGGGTTAGGATATGGCACAGCTTTGTCCTCAAAGTGATATGTTTTCTCTTGAACACTGTAAAGAAGTCTCCTGCAACAGGTGTGCCCAACGCAACAGGTGGTTTGATTTATTCACTGCTGCTTCCATGAGCGATGATGGGGGTACAAGCCAGATAAAATCCTCAGCATCTTCGATCTTTCCTTTATCACAATGGTTTCTACTTGTCCAGTTGTAAGGGTTTTGATTTTCAGTACATTGGGTTGTAACACATTCTGAAGTTTGCTGTCCTTGATCTTCATTAGCAAGCAGTCCAAGTCCTCTTTGCTTGAGCAAGCAAAGTTGTGTCATCTGTATATTGAAGGTTATAAATAAGTCTGCCTCAAATCTTAATGCCACATTTTTATTCAAGTTCTCCAGCTTCTCAGATTATTTGCTCAGGATACAGATGGTATAAATATAAAGAAAGGGTAATAGGTCGTTTTATTGTGCCAACATGGCCAATGCACACATGTCAGATTAATTAAATGGAGGACAGATAAATGGCTTGGTGAGCCTTGCCTTTCTTGTCTCTTGCTCTTTGATGATCAGACCAGTGTGCAGCTGCCTTCACTTGTTCTCTGCCTCAATTTGCAAGCTACACTACCTGTGGGACACCTAACCCAAGGACTTTGTCACTGTAGTTTGAGGTTCCTTCCAGACCTGCTTCGCCAAACTACTGGGGTATACATTTGTTGAGCTGGGGACTGTCAGACCCTATCACCTGGCTTACTATTGAGGACCTGCATTGCTGTTTGCTGCCTGTGGCCGGATAGCCTGAATTGCTTGCTCTACAGAGGGGCCCTAAAGATTGAAGAACTGCCAATATATTAGCTGTGTCATGGAAGTTAGTTGCACTGAGCCATTTGTACTGTTTTGTAGATTATTTGACTGTTTATTTCTTATGTTTTATATATATATACATCTGTCTATATAAATTTATATAAAATTATTAGTGTGATGGTTTTGTTTCTCTAGAGAACCCTGGCTAAAATAATTGGTACCAGGAGTAGTTCTAGAGAAATATAATTATAAATATTGGCTTCTTAAATTGGCTCTCCAGCCTGATTAGGCTCAACAGCACTGATAATGTTATTTCTACACCTAAAGGCATGGCTAAGTCTGCCACTCTTACTAATCCACAAGTGAAGTAGCAAAGCTAATATCTACAGTAGCACCACCAATACATGACGTGCTGGTTAGAGGAGAGGCTCTGGGTGATCATATGTTTCATCTTTTCCAACAGTTTTGCAGGATGAAAAGTATAGGGAAGCTGGTTGGCTGGTCCTTCTTACAATGGAAAGTGTGATTAAGTAGAGGGATGGGCTCAGAACCTCAGAAGCGTGCCTCAAGTGCTGAATAACAGACCTAAAGGATTCCACCTATGCTACAAAGGCGAGAGTTCTCTCCTCTAGTAATAGAGCTGACATTGCTGAGAACCAGGTCCGGAGCCTCATCATCCGAGTGGCTGAATTACACAGTCAGCTGAATTGCAGATGTAGAGCAGTGTCTGATACTAAAGTGAGGGCAGTGATAGGAAAAAAATGGGACCCTGAAACATGAGATGAGAACATATGGGCTGATGATCCAAAAGAGGAGGATTCTGATCCCCTAGAAATAATTGGGCTACCCCTCCTGCTGAAGGTATTAATCCACTATCAACAAAACAACACACAACTGAACTGACTAACCAAAATGTTCAAGCTGAAATGCCAGGTGTAGCTGCATCTGTAGCATTGCCTGAGGGAGATGCCTTACACGATATTGCCGAGAGCACCCGGGAAACACCCTCACCACCCATTTTTTCTTCTACACCTGTAACTAAAATTAAGTGCCAGAAAGTTCCTAAAGGTGAGGTTGAGATGATTACCCAAGAAAAGCATGCTATACTCACAAATATCTGCTCTTTTCTAATAAGTATAAGAAGAAGTCTGGGGAATATCCCTGGGTATGGTTACTAAGGGTGTGGGATACTGGTGCATGAGATGTAATATTAGACCAGTCTGAGTCACTGGATATGGGCACCGTAAACACAGATTCTTCTTTCAATGTCTCAGCGAGGGAAGATAAGAGAAGATCTAATTCCTTACTTGGCTGGTTCACTGAAGCATGGAATGCCAGATAGCCTAGATTAGACCAAATTGAGGTCCCTGACATACCTTGGAACACAAAAGAAGGCATCCAAAAGTCTAGGGAAATTGGTTGTTGGAATGGATCTATCAGGATATTCCCATTGACCCAAAAACGGGTGTCCTGAGGACATACCCTTCACCACGACCATAAGGAACAAGTTTGTGAAGTGGGCTCTAGAATCTCTGAAGACTCCTATGACTGCTATTTTATGTGCACCAGGATTAACAGTGGGCACTGCCCTAAGCGAGCTCTGACATTTGCCCACAATGGAGCTGATTGGTCCCCCTGGTAGTGGAGGGCAGGTGTCAGCACTGAATCAACAGAGACAGGGTGGGCTTGGTTATAATATACAAGAAGGTTTCCATAATAATCAAAGCAACCTGTCTTGTGTGGAATTACGGCATTGGCTACTTAGCCACGGTGTCCCTAGGAGTGAAAAAAGTGGGAGACCTACTAAATATTTCCATGATCAATACAGGCGGAAGAATGTTAGATCAGGTGAACAGCAGAGTCACGATCACTCAATCAATTCCCTGACATGAGCTAGTTTACAGACCCACAACCCTTTTGAGTGAGAGGAAGGCCAGGGCTCATTGAAGGAGGACCCTGCTACATCACCAGAGGTCTATACTCTTAGTCTTTCTTCTAGCCTTACTCAAAGGGACCTGCGGCCTTTCACCAGAGTGAATGCTTATTGGGGAAAAGGAAATAATCAAACTTTTGGGGGATTACTAGACACTGGCTCAGAATTGACACTAATTCCAGGAGACCCAAGGTGTTTCAAAGGCCCACCAGTCAGAGTGGGGGCTTACAGAGGTCAAGTTATGACTGTAGTGTTAGCTCAGGAAATACCCATCCTGAGGTTATTTCCCCAGTTCCAGAATGCCTCATTGGAACAGACATACTTAGTAACTGGCAGAACCCCCATATTGGATCCCTGAAATGTCAAGTAAGGGCTATCATGGTTGGAAAGGCCAAGTGGACACCATTAGAACTGCCATTGCCTAGGAAAATAGTAATCCAAAAGCAGTACCGTATTCCTGGAGGGATTGCGGAGATCAGTGCCACCATCAAAGACTTGAAAGATGCAGGGGTGGCGATTCCTACTACATTCCCATTTAACACACCTATTTGGCCTGTAAAGAAGGCAGATGGATCCTGGAGAATGACAATGGATTATTGTAAACTTAATCAGGTGGTGACTCCAATTGCAGCTGCCGTTCCTAATGAGATTTCTTTGCTTGAGCAAATTAATACTTCTTCTGGTACTTGATATGCAGCTATTGATCTGGCCAATGTCTTCTTTTCAATATCAGTCTCGAAGGACCACCAGAAGCAGTTTGCCTTCAGCTGGCAGGGGCAACACAACACAGAATCCACTGAACTGGCAACTGAGAATGCCCTCTTGTCACTTTGGGCTTCTCATGCCTTTGGATCAACAGGTCAGGAAGGATATCACTGTACTGAGTAGTGTGATTGATCCTGATTACCAAGGAGAAATTGGACTGGTGCTACATAATGGAGGTAAACAAGGCCAAGGGCAAAGGTAGTTCAGAATGGGTACTAGAAGAAGGTAGTTCTACCTGTCAGTTATGACCACATGATCAATTGCAAAATCAAGGTTTGCGATTGTCAGTTTATTTTCTTTATATGTTTATTGGATATGTTTCCTTTGTTCATGTATGATATATCAGATACAATTAGACTCAGTGTTTTTTTCATTTATATGTATGATAGATGTTTGATGTTAAGTGTAAGTGAGATTTCATTAATGTCTGGAAATTATATATGACTAAAGAATTATGTACAAGTGCCAAGTTGGCAAGGGGTAGATTGTGATAGGGAGGTTTATTGTGCCAAGACACATTCAATACATGTGGGATTAATAAAGCGTGGAGAGATAAATGGCTCGGTGAGCCTTGCCTTTCTTGTCTCCTGCTCTTTGATAATCGGACCAGTATATGGCTGCTTTAGCTTGTTCTCTGCCTCAATTTGCAAGCTACAGTACTTGTGGGACACCTAACTTGTGGACTGTGTCACTGTACTTTGAGGTTCATTCCTTCAAGACCTGCTCTGCCACACTACTGGTGTATACATCTATTAAACTGGGGACTGTCCGACCCTGTCATCTGGCTGACTGTTGGTGACCTGCTTTGCTGTTTGCTGCCTGTGGCCAGTAGCCTGAGATGCTCTACAGAGGACTAGCCGGCGGCCCTCAAGACTTGAAGAACTGCCAATGTATTAGCTGTCTCATGGAAGTGAGTTGCACTAAGCCATTTTTACTGCCTTATAGATTGATTAATTAATTGTGTATTTCTTATATTTTATATATATAATCATTAGTGTCCTGATTTTGTTTCTCTAGAGAACCCTGACTAACACAGAAAGGATACAACCCTATTACACTCCTTTCTAGATTTTAAAGAAGGCAATATTCCCTTTGTCCGCTTGAATATGAACAAATGCACATTTATATTTTTACAATTTTCACATGAGTGCAATGAAGTGTTCAGGGACTCTTATTCTTCCCAATGCTCTCCAGAGTTTATTATGCTCCAGCATCCATTGCCTTTGCATTGTCAAAAAACATAAGTAAACATCTGTCTGGACTTCTCGGTTTTAAAAGCTAAGCCCCATCTGAATCAGCAGATATATCCCTTGTTCCACGTCCTCCTCAGACTCTGGCCTGAATTTCTGGCAACTGCCTGTTGTACTACTGCAGTCGTAGCCGAATGATCTTCAGCCAAAAATTACTTGCCCGTGATATTAGTACTATTGACCCATACTTTCTGCATTCTGGTGGGGTCCTTTCTTTGAAAGGGGTACAAATATTATGTCATGTTCACACTTAGTAACTGAGACAATCATGAAAGTACATGTAACACGAGAATATGAATCTCGTCACAAAAGGGCAAGAAGAGCTTTACATGTGGCAGCAGTGGACTGCAGGAGGAGAATACAAATAGAGCAAAACCCGTGGTGTCAGGCAGAAAGTGCGGAGGAGCTCCGCGAAAGGACTGAGAATGGGAAGGTAATCAGAACTATGAGCTATGGAATCTCAAGCAAGAAAGAACTTTAAAAAAAGGAAATGGGAAGCTCTAGTGCTTTATTTTCTCTAAAGTGTTGATGCTATTTATATATTGTTGCTTTTTTCCTCAAGTCAGCCCTTGAGAAAAATACCTCTGAATTACATATAAATAATTTTAAAACAATCCTAGGACTTTTTTTAAAAAGAGAGCAGAGAGGAAATGCTCCTGATGATCACGACGTATGCCGCCTCTCCTCTGCCTTGGTGTTTCGGTTGAGAGAGGTAGAATGTAGGAGAAAGCAGGTGGAGCAAAGAAAAAGATTATTGTTTCTTTTATGAAATAACTTTTATTCTACTAGTGTCTCTTTAAAAAATCAATGCATGTGTCCATTTAAGTTGATCTTCTGTTGGACTATGCCATTGGTCTGACATATAAATTAGTTTTTCTTGGATTTAACTATCCCTCTGGGATAAGATAGAGAAAAAATAATATTTTATGGAGAGTATCAAATGACTTGCCCTCACAGAAATTCTTTTCGCTGTCTTATTTTCTTTAAGATAGAAGGCAGAGGCCACTGTAACCCTAAAGATGCTAATACTAACGTGGGATTCTGAAAAAGCAAGGATTTAGTTACTTGATAATAGAACTTTAGAAGGACTCTTTTAGAATAAGGACTTACCTTTGTAGCAGAATTAAAGCTAAAATTCCTATTAGTCACTGCTCCCAGTCCTCCCTATACTAACAGTGCCTTTGAGAAGCCCCGTTCACCTTTCTGTGCCTGATTCCGCCTCTGGAATGGCATGCTAACGCCATTGCTTATTATAGCAGAAAGCTCTGGTGATTAAATGAGACAGTAAATGTGCAAGTGTTTGCTTTACACCTACATGTCACATGAATGTCTTTATTATGAATTCTTGGTAGACTCTAACTTCATATCCTAAGCTGTTCCTATGGCTTAGTAGTGGCTAGCACAGCACTGAAAGAAATGAACAACTATTCACTAAATCTAGTTACACCCACAAGTGTGTAAGTATAGAAATGATTGTATGTAAATAGTCAATAAATGTATATCTAACCACCAAATGACAAAATGGTGATGTAAAGAAGGCTGGTTCATCATCCATAAAATACACCTTTCTGGTGAAGTGAAAGTTTTCTGTGGAACAGTACCATGTAAGCTCGACATGTATCTTATGTCTAAAAGCACATCTAGCCGTATCCCACACTATAACTGTGAATTAGTAAAGGTGGACAAAATCACCAGAACTGACAAAACCCACAGAAGAAGACTCATTTAAAAAAATCAGAAAAAAGACATAAAATGGGGGATAAAAATAGATTAATTATGAAAACAGGAATGTGATACCAAAGAAGGTGGACGCAAAGAACATAATTAGAATGTTTCATGGAAAGGTTTCTTTCTCCTAAAGTCTTGAAACTGATTTATTAAGATACCAGAATTATGAATTTGACTTTAGAATAAAAGCAATCCTCTAATGTATTCATTTTATTTTGATACTTAATAGTAGTATTTACATTTTGGTGATTAAGAGGGATAACCAACAGTAAAATGAGAGAAGGGGCTGCCTACAGAGTAAAGCAAAAATTAAAAAAAAAACAAAGCACCAATGGAAAATAAGGCAGGAAAATTCCAGAAATGGAAATGTGAAGATTTAACCATATTTGCTCATGGACTGGACACAGCTACATAGAATTTACCAAGAATCAGTCCTGATCGCACAGTTACAGAGTTTCAGATTCTTAAAATTCTAGAAAAGGGTCAGATGTTTCTTCAGGTACTTTGCTTTGAATTATACACCATATTTTAACCGTGGTTCCAGATTAAGAGCTGGCTTGGTCAGGGGAATGGAGAATCACTGTGCTTCTAAGAGTCAGAGGAATTTTAGCATTTGAGAAAAGGAAGAAAGGGCAACAGAGAGCATTTAATGACTCTGAGAATGAATGTGGATGAAAGTTAGAGAGAATATAAATCAAAGAAATGATTAAGAAGTCCACATTACAAAATGTAAGGATAATAAAATCATCACGATGTATTTATTCACCTAAAAAGATTAAACCTGAAATCTAGTTGTCAACAAGTTATGTCTGACTCAAAGTGATCTAGTGTGTATCAAAGAACATAGCTTTTCCAATGGCTGACTTTTTTTTTAAGTTGATAGCCAGGTGTTTTTTTCCCAAAACATCTGTGGGCAGAGTCAAAACTCCATCCTTCTAGTTAGCAGGTGATCATGTTAGCAGGTGATCTTGTTAGCAGGTGATCGTGTTAGCAGGTGATCGTGCTAGCAGGTGATCGTGCTAGCAGGTGATCGTGTTAGCAGGTGATCATGTTAGCAGGTGATCGTGTTAGCAGGTGATCATGTTAGCAGGTGATCGTGCTAGCAGGTGATCGTGTTAGCCATGTACTTCATCCTGGAATTCCAAAGCTGTCCTGAAAGGGTGGAATGCAGACATGATCTGTCCTTCCCTTGTTTCAAAATACTCCCAAATAAATCTAAGTTATATCTCAATAGTACTCCGCACTATTGCCTGAAATAATGCCTACAATAGTAATAACTCTACACCTAACTGTCAGTTTATCATAATGTGGTTGCTTGTGTTAGCTATGAGGCTGGAAGCCATGCTACTGATATTTAAAATGCTTGCAGGAACACCCAATGTGGATGGTGTCAGTGGGGCTTCCAATTACAGACTTGGAAAAATGTTTAGTCATCTACTCTGACAATTAGTCAACAAAAATCCTGATGGATCACAGCAGAACATTCTCCACCTCACTTGCTTAAACATGGCATTAGGAAAAAGCAATCAAGGGGGAGAGAGGGCATTATGTTTAGAAAACTAATAAGCAAATAAGAGCACAGGGGATCCTCAGTAAGATGAATTGATGCCATTGCCTTCATGATGGACTCAACCATTCTGGCTACTCTAAGGATGACTCAGGTCCAGACAGTGCTCCATTCTGTGTTATGTAAGGTCATCATGCATACAGAATAGTGTGGGGATGGCATTGGGCTTCTTCTAACTTTAAAAGGAGGCAACTGTGTCAAATTCAAGAGAAGGCCAAGATTGAGGAGGATGTCAGTCATGCCTTCACCCTCCATCCTTCTTTTCAATTCTGAGATCCATCACCTCTTACTAAAGGCACCCAGCTTTACTCAACCTGTTGGCTGGGAAAACCACTGCTATATCGTGGACTCTTGGTGCAGCTTGGTGCAGCTGTCCCATGGCTCTCTGGCTCTTGGATCGAGGGTACTCAGTGCCCAGTGCTCTCTAGATCTGAAAGGTGCACTTACCACCTGGCTCATCCTTCTTGGTGGTATTAAGATCTTCTGAGTTCTATTGATGAGTTGGTTAATTTAAAACCAAGCAGGATGGCACATTTGGTGAATCCCTATGCTAGCTCCCCATACAATTTACTTACATGGTTCTACGCAGTCATTTGGTAGGAGTTATAAAAACCTTGGATACAACAGTAATGCAGACGAAAGGAGACAGCAGGCAATGTAGGATATGAAAATAATTATAATTTATCAGGGGCCCTTGAAATTGATGATGGCAACATATGTATAAATGCACTTGACACAATTGATGCATGGGTTGTTATAAGATCTGTCAGACCCCCCAATAAAATGATTCATAAATAATAAAAAGACCTCTGGTGAGAACAGTTATAGCAAGTAAAATCACTGCCCTACAATGAGTCAGGATCAATTCATTCGCAAATAACAATAACAACAACATAGCATTAACTAATAATGTATTTACTGATAGTGGATTTTATTGGCACTAATTCCCCCGAAGGTATTGGGATTTTAAATGAATGGACACTTTAAAGCAAATATGATGCATGATGGACAGCTAAAAAGCTAGCAAAGAAGGTGCCTCCTACTCAAGGTAAGTCTTGTCCTGCCTTCGTCTCACCTCATCTATAAGAGTCAGTGATCTCTAATAATGATTTTTTGAAACGTTCCTATGATATCATTCATACAGCCCAGGTAGAAGAGCCCAGTGTTTGAATAAGGACTAAAACCAGTTGTGGGCCATTCAGAGAAGGAGTCAGGTCACTGAAACATGCAGAGATTAGCAAGTAGTCAATAAAAGAGTGTTGATAGCAAAGTAATAATAAAACACAGGTATATAGGTGGGCAGCTCATCTAGAATGATCTTAGAAAGCTTCTGAAGGCCAGAGGCCTTTCCCACAGGGCATCATTCCCTGCACATGAAGAGAGTCCATCACACTTTCAGCCTGGCATTTTTCTAGCGCACTTTCAGACAGCAGATAGGTGTGTACTAAACCGGGAGTTTCATGACCGCCTGTCCTGGTGGCTGAACTCTACCGGCACATAGGGTTGCTGGTAGGCAGGCTTCCAGGTTGCCATGGAAGAGGAGTGGCCTAAAGCAGGGGTTCTCAACCTTCCTAATGTATTGACCATTTCATACAGTTCCTCATGTGGTGGGGACCCGAACCATAACATTATTTTCATTGCCATTTCATAACTAATTTTGCTAGTGCTATGAATCGGCATGTCAATATCTGATAGGCAGGTGTATTTTCCTTGTTACAAATTGAACATAATGAAAGCATAGTGATCAATCACAAAAACAATATTCAATTATCTATTTTGAAATATTTATTTCTAATGACAAAGAAATGAAATTTTGTCTGGAAGCATGGTGTACCATGGGTAACCCTCTTCTTCATGCCGGGTACTAGAATGTGGGTGTATCTGCATGTGGGTGGACCTGCTTGGAGACATACAGAGGAGTGGTGTCTTTGTTCCTAAGACCACCGGAAATATGTGTTTTCTGCTGGTCTTAAGCGACCCCTATAAAAGGTTGTTTGACCTCCAAAGGGGTTGTGACCCACAGCATGAGAACCACTGGCCGAAAGTGTCTCTGTGTGTAACAGTTCTCACTGAGCGGCAGAAAGACAGGTCTACCAAGATGATCCCTCCATTTAAAATTCTGAAGCCCTATGACTCTTCCAGAAGCTAAGGGAATGGAAATATACTGTGGTTGGCAGTACACTTAAAGAAACAAATCCACAGAGACTCATGTATAAGAGAGAATTTTATATAAAGGTTAAGTCCGCATAAAGAAAACATGCCAACCCAGTGCTGCCCAAGTCCACAAGTCCAACATTAACCCATATGTCCAACACCGATCTACAAAGTCCTCCTCCATCTCACAAAACAGATGCTATGATGCTGCCAGCAGGAGGAAAGCTGAATCAGTGAACGTATAAGCATCTCAGCGCTGGCATGGGTCTCCACATGGGTGCTCCAGCACCCAGGGCTGCATCAGTGTCTATGTGGCTTCTCCTCAGGGATGTCTGCAGGAAGTGAGCCTTGCCAGCGGAAGCAGGGAACTGGCTAAAGCAGCTGCACCCTGATCCGACCATCACAAAGAAAGAGACCTGAAAACTAGAAAGGCGAGGCTCATGGAGCCATTTATCCCTCTGCCCTTCAATTAACCCCACCTGTGTTTATCAGCCAGATTGGCACAAGAAACAAACTCACTCATATACCCTTTTTTCCCCCTAGGACAAGCACCCTACCATTCTCAGGAAACAGGTGGACAAAATCAAAGTTACATCATTGTCCACAGCTGTATTACATGCATCATCAGCTTCCATTCCGTGAGCCACACAATCAATAGAGATGAAATAGAGGAATTCTTTTATTTTTCTCCTGTGTCAGCAGTCCTGGCTTTCAGGCATAGTGAAAGAAGCACTATTATTTAGTAAAGAAGCACTAAAGCGTAGTAAAGCATCGTTTCTTATTAGTAAAGCATAGAGTAAATAAACATATTTTATGGCTTCCTCCCATTTTACACATGTCTGAGGAATGTGGATGTTATTCTTGCAGGAAGCAAGAGACTAGTGAGTTGAAGTGATGATTCATGGAAGCTTTAGAGGACAGTTTATTAAGTAGCACTGCAATGTTATTACATGCACCAGAGACTGTGTCTGCATTCAACACATATTTGGAATCACGTCTGTACATGGAGAAGGACAGGCAATGGTGCACCTAAATAAGAAATTCACAGGCCAGAGATGACAAAGCATGGCGCAAAACTGCTCGCTCACAGAGCATAGCCAGTATGCGCATCCAGTCCTGCAGTGCTCGGAGCAGATGTTTGCTCTAGTTCACTGAGGATTCTAAACTCCTCGTTTTCAACTCCTATTTTACTAACAGAACAAGAATATATAATATATACAATTTTATGGGGTTCCCCCCCACAGATTGATCTCTTATTTTATTGCATTTGGAATATTCAGTCAATCCCAAGAAAATTGCTTTTTTTCTCATAAATATCCCTTTTCCTATTTTCCTTGTTATTCATAAGCCACCCCTGCGTCAAACATCAATAAATTGAATTTGATCGTGAGAAGTGTTCTAAGAGAAGGTGTTTTCCCCACTTTTAAGAGGAGCAGGGGAAGAACGGGGGAAGGGGCAAGGTCAACATTTCCGAGCGATGGTCCCACCTGTTTCCTCTCCTCCTCGGTCATGCACATCAAGCACCCTTAAGCTAAGTCAGACAAGGGGCCTCTGGGGAAGTGATATATTCCTCCAGAAATGTGCAGTAAGAATTCATTGTATGAAGTTTAAAATTTTTCTCCAAGAGTTGGTTATAAGTTTTTGACCTGGATGCAGCTGGTGGTGACGGGTGCATCAAAGTGGTTCCCACTCAGAGCACCCCTACATGCAGCAGAACCCAACACCTGCCAGTCCTGCCCCATCCTCACAATTGTCCCGCTGTAAGAGCTCATTGCTCCAGCCACTGCGTCCGTCGAGCTCATGAGGGCTATGAGCCATTGTGAGAATGTTGATCTTCTTTACACTGAATGACTAGTGATCCATATCGAAGGCTGCAATCCATGATCTTCATTAGCACATGCTCCAAATTCCCCTTACTCACACCAAGCAATGTTTTATTCATCTGCACACTACAGATTGTTAATAAGCCTTCCACCAATTCTCATCTTTTTTTTTTTTTGTATTCAATCTCTCAGATGACTTATTGAACCTCTCAATGGCTGGTCGGGCTAACTTCTCATCGGTAGTACAGCAGCCGTGTCGACTGGGTAAAATGGCACAGGGTCCAGATCTGACCTACTCTGGCTCCCTGTTGACAGGAGACAAAGTCAGGCCAGCCTTCATCCTCCATATTTCGTTACCAGTTCTGACATTAACTGTTCCTCTCATGACACCCTACTGTTCGGTTGGCATCAATAATCCATTGCAATGGCCACACAAAACTCACAGATAAAACCCAAGATTAAGGGGACTTATTAGAGATATTAACAGGTTATCAAACTCCAGAATCACAAAACATTAATGATACAGTCATTGACCCCCAACAGCTCCTCTCTTCAGCCAACAGCTAAGTCTCTAAAATCCTCAGTTTCTCCTTTGGTCCTGTCTCCATGGTTCAGGAAGACCATGGACTCCTACCTGGACCCTGCTCCTCTGTTCTTTCTCATAGTCTTCTTTGGTCTCAACCTGACATGGCCCCTTGATGGTCATGGTATCAGCCTCTTCCCCTTCAAACAAGTGGGTGGGTGGGGGTCTCAACCGTGCTTTGTTGGTGGTGGTTCTCCCTTAATGGCCTGGTATTCTCCCTGTTTCTGAATGGTTCTTATGCACAGGGTAAGAGCTGTGATGGAAGTGTGATTTTGGGCTTTTAGCAGAACACAGCGCTAGGGAAACAAAAGGCTCACATCCTCTATGAAGGTGAACACCCAGAACACATCCCACCTTAATCCTGTCAACTAACTTTAAAAGGGAACTCCCTTCAAAATAGAATTATAACCACAGACAGAGATTAGAATTTAAAAATATATCACATAGTTAATTATATATCATAGGCCCACATTAATTGGTTACATCTTCTTAATTATACTGCAATCATCAAGACGTTTTAGTTAGCCCAAGATTCAGAAAGTACTGTTCTTATACAAATCCCCTTTCAATATGGGGGATGAGGGAACTCATATACTTCAAATTATTCTTGAAAAGTACGAACTTGTTCCATTCAGAAAATGTCTGTCTTTGCCTAACTAGGAACTCCTGATGGGCTGTGTTTAAATCAGCATCAGAAAACACAGCTCAGTTTCCTTCTTTATGAAAATGAATGAAGAGGCATGTGGTACAACTGAAGAAATGGGGAATTGAGGTGAAAAAAGATATGCTGTGTAACTTATTTATTTAATATTAGTCCACCCCATTCAACTTACGCAAATGAACTAGCATGTCTCTAAACTAGAGTAGCTAGACTGCTTCTAGATTAAATAACTTAAAAGTAATTAAGAATGTGTGGAGGACTGAGCTGAACACTAAAGGACAGAATCTAATTCTGAAGACTAAAAATTGTAACATCCATTTTATTTAAAAATGCAAATAAATTCAAAAGTTCTTTATTAATTTCTTCCCCATGTACTTGATGTGATGAGTAGTGTGAAGGTGGTTAACCAGATATCCTGACCTCAGAAACTGACTGGCATGAGTCTAAATTGAAATGAAATCAGGTAAATATCTCAAATGAAGTCTGATAAAGTGTTAGGTAATTCGACAGAATGAGAGATTAGGTCAAATTTAAAACTCAAAGAAGTTTTCCCAGTGTACATGGAGATTGACAAAGATATTTAAATGGATACATTTTTTGCAGTCTATCTAGGGAATGGTAAGTAGTGTCAATAGCACTGGCAAATGCAGTACAATGAATAAAGACAGAGCACATGGAAAGCAAAGGGCAGAGGAGACAAAATTGCTCAATATCTTTCCAATTGATGACACAGGAGGAAGAGACATGCATAGAGATGAGAAGTAGGTGAAACTAAAAATATAGGAATTTTGGAATGCAACAGAGATATTTCACTTAGTGATTTTTAAGGAATTACATGGAAATTCAAAAAGAAGATTAAATACCAAAACTGAGTGTTAGTAGTGACTATAAAAAATAGAAATTTGACTTGAAACCATTTGAACTTAGCATTCTGATTTGCCTACACATACACAAAGTATGTGTATACATACGTAAGTACAAATCACAATTGTATATGTATACATACATATTTATGTTACATATATTGCAATCACACACATATATGTTGTACTTTGGTATAAGCTAATGATAACTGAAACTTGGCATCTGAAGGCTGAAATGAATTTTGATGAAATTACTTTTATGAAAATGAGAATAAGAGCTTGGTCTAGGAAAGAAAATATGTTTAATTTTGGACCCATTGGATCATATATATTACTATTTATTTTTAATCTGCAAGGTTATTGAATATGTACACTTCCAACTCTATAGAACGACAATGGGACTTATATTCACAGAAACTGTATGCTATGTAAAATGAATGAAAAAATAATGAAAATCACAAAAATAAAAAACAAAGCAAGATAGTTCTTAGAATTGATAAGAAATGGAGACTATTGCCCGGTCCGACTGCACCACACCAGGGTGAAACACTAAGGGTACACTGCACAGCAGAGTAGCTAGCAGGGCAGAACATCAAAGTCCTCGAGGAATGGCAAAGGTGCACTTGGAGGCTAGGGCCTGGCACCCCAGCAGACACGACTGGAAAACACTCCTAAAGGTCAACGGACAGACCTGGAATTGTTTGAGCGCTTTTCAGTTTTTGCTGTTGGTTTTTCTTTTTTTTTTTTAAGCTATTTTTTTTGTTTTGTTGTATCAGCTGCTGTTGACTTAATTTTTGTCATCCTTTTTATTTTGCTGTGCTTTACTTTGCTTTTGTGCATATAATTGTCTATGCATGTCTTATCTGGACAAGACAGGCGGATGAACAATCCGGAGGAGAGAACAATGGGATCAACAGTTCCGGGGGACACGGGAATGGGGACGTGAGGGGAAAGGAGAGAAGGGTGCCAACAAACCTGGGGACAAGGGAAGAATAAGTGATCTAAAATTAATGGTGAGGAGGGCATAGATTCCTTGGGGCAATGTAGCCGAGAGGGCAATGTAGCCGAGGAGGAATTACCAAACCCGATTGAAGGCCAAACATGATAGTGGGATTAGATGAAAGTAGAAGGAAATAGAGGAAAGAACTAGGAGGCAGAGGACATTTATAGAAGCCTAAAAGCAGGCATGTATATACATACATTTATATATAATGACAGGGGAACAGAGCCATGTACATATATTTATAAAGTATTAAGGTAGCAGATGGACATTAGGCTTCCACTCAAGCACTCCCTCAAGGCAAGAACAATTTGTTCTACTAACATGGCGCTCTGTGATGCTCACCTTCCCTGACACGATCGCTGAAGACAAAATGGCTCCATAAGAAAATGCGGTGCAGAAAGCTGATGGAGACCAGCTATCAAAAGATATGGTCTGGGGTCCTAAACACTTGAAGGTAAACAAGCAGCCATCTAGTTGAGAAGCAACAAAGCCCACACAGAAGAAGCACATCGGCCTGTGTGATTATGAGGTGTCTATGGGATCAGGAATCCGGTATCAAAGACACAAAACAAAACAAACAAAAAACATGTCAGTGGGAATGAGAGAGAGGGCAGACTGGAGACCCAAAGCCCATCATATGTCAATTAAACACCCTGCATCACGTCCACAAGGAAGAGAAAAGCCAGTTAGGATGCAGTATAGCATTGATGAAACACACAACCTTCCTTTAGTTCTTTAATGCTTCCTCTCCCCCTGCCCCCACTACCATGACCCCATTTCTATCTTACACATCTGCCTAGACCAGAACATGTATACTGGTAGATAAGAGCTCGCAACACAGGGCATCCAGAACATATTAAACCCCTCAGGACCAATAAGGGAAATGGCAACAGTAGGAGATTAAGGGTAGGGAGGGGAATAAGGGGGAACCGATCACAATGGTCAACATATGCCCCCCCACCCAGGAGGACAGACAGCAGAAAAGTGGGTGAAATGAAACAGCGGTCGCTGTAAGGCATGAAAAATAAAAAGAATAATTTTTAAATTATCAAGGGGACATGAGGGTTGGAGGGTTGGACAGGAGGGTGAAAAAATAAGGAGCTGAAGCCAGGGGCTCGAGTAAAAGGAAAATGTTTTGAAAAAGGTGATGGCAACATATGTACAGATGTGTTTGACACAATAGATATATGTATGGATTGTGATAAGAACTGTAAGAGCCCCCAATAAAATGATTTTTTAAGGAAATGGTGATTTTAAGAGGGAAAAATAAATGTGCTAAATACTGAAAGGTGGTCACAAATCCAAGGGGATGGATTTAATGGTTTTCGAAAAACTAGAGCAATGATCCTTCTTATAGGTATTTTGCATAAACGTATATCATATTCTTGCTGGTATACACTGAATATGATAAAGATAAAATAACTTTTAGACATGAAGGAAAAGAGCAAATAGGACCGCAATGAAAGAGAAGAGAAATAAATAAGGTGAATTCTGTAATCACTGTGCTTTCTATTACAGAGGCATTGTCCAAACCACAGTGTTCCAAACCCAGGTAAGCCGAAGTGAAATAAACCCAGAATAAAATTTGTAGGACAGATAACCAGATAATTAGGTCGCTGATCATGTTATGGGTTAGACCTTCTATTGCTAACTACAAGGCCAGACATTCAGACCCACCTGCATCCCCTTTAGGGAAAGATGAGTCTATCTGTTCTCTGTTCTTAAAGATGCGCTGTTTCAGAACATTGTGTCAGGACAGAATCAACTCCCTGGCAGTGGATTTAGTTTATGAGAAACACAGAACAAAAGGACGGAATTGACAGACAAATATTATAAAGTAGCCACTGTTCATAAGCAGAGCTGTACTACAAAGAACAAAATGCAGTTAGTTCTTCAGGCTAAATAAAACTGAATCTAAATGAAAGCTCAGATCTACTTGAAAGAATAAGCAACTAGAAATAGTAAACACATGAATAAAAAAGTAGATTGTATGTTTATATCTAAATATTTTTTAAAATGCGTGACTCTATCAAAGTCAAATGAATGCAATTCAACATAAAGAAAAGTGTTTTCATATACTGAGTTTTAGAGCTAGTTATACGACCCAGAAACAAAAGATAAAATGATTTTTAAAAATTACAGTAGCATCTATATATACAACCGAGAGTCAAAAAGTATTGCTTTGGTCTGTGGCTGACAGTATAGAAGTCCAAAATCCATTTTCAGTGTCCCCACTTGCATAAAGCCTCTGGAGAATCCACCTTAACACCAGTCCAGGGACGTGGCCAGCCTCGCCATCAGACAGAGCACTTTGTGAAGTCTATTGTGGAAGATGTAGTTTGATGAAATCTAACACCCTATCATCTGATCTCCTTTTTGACCGGGAATTTTAAATATGTCCCAGTTTTTAATATTCTCTGCTTTCTTTTCTGTTGAAGTTTCCCTCTATTTTATTTTGTCGTTTTTGTTGGAATTTCTCTGTCTCTTGCTTTGTTTTTCTGTATATTAAATTCAGGATAGGTAAATTTATAATCATCATTGGTTAAATTCTGTTCCTTTGTCCTTTTAATACATTTTCTGTTTATAAAATTCTTGTATTCATCTTCTGAATTCTTTTTGCTGGTTTTGTATGGTTTATAATTATTTATTTATTTTGTCAGTTTACTTTGATAGTTTCCTGAATTATTCTATTCTATTTCCTGGATTTTCAATAATTTTGCCTGCAGTATAAAAACTAATTTATAAATATAATATACAAGAAATACTTTATTCATAAATGAAATATAATAATAATCCTAAGTGCTATTATGTAAGGAGAGAATAGATTTATATTATTATAAGTTCTTACATAATATTAAATTGTTATATTATTTGTAGGTAGACTATAATACCAATTGTAAGATTAAGAAGAAAGATTTTTTAAAAGAGGACCAAAATGTATAGTTAATAATCCATTTTTTATAATGTTGAATCCTAAAAAAACCTTAAAAACAATAACAAAAACAATCTGCTAATTTATTTCATTTTGAGTATTTTAATTCTTTTTTTTCTTTTTTTACATTTTATTAGGGGCTCATACAACTCTTATCACAATCCACACTTATACATACATCAATTGTATAAAGCACATCCGCACGTTCTTTGCCCTAATCACTCTCAAAGCATTTGCTCTCCACTTAAGCCCTCTGCATCAGGTCCTCTTTTTTTTTCCCCTCCCTCCCCGCTTCCCCCTCCCTCATGAGCCCTTGAGAAGTCACAGATTGTTATTTTGTCATATCTTGCCCTATCGGAGTCTCCCTTCCCCCTCTTCTCTGCCATCCATCTCCCAGGGAGGAGGTCACATCTGGATCCTTTTAATCAGTTCCCCCTTTCAAACCCACTCATCCTCCACTCTCCCAGCCTCTCCCCTCACACCCCTGGTCCTGAAGGTATTGTCCACCCTGGACGATATTAGGAATTAAACCCTGTGCAAGGCTCACAGATAGAAAATGTCTGCCTTATTAATTAAATAGTTGCAAGCAGCAGGATATTTTATGCTGTGCAACTTTTTCAGACATTGTTAGGCAAAAAATTGCATTTTTCTACCCTTAAACTAGATTTAATTTTTTGCATATGAGGCATTAAGAATCATCTGGTCTTTCAAAGCAATTGACTCATAAAAAGGTTAATATTTCTCCTTTAGGTTTGCACCTAGTTCTACCTTTAAAGTTACTCACTTCAAGGAAACTCAAACAAAAAACCCATTGGCATCAACTTGATTCCAACTCATAGTGACCGTTAGGACAGGGATCTACCCCTGGAAGTTTCTGTCTCTGAAACTGTAAATCTCTGGGGAGTCTTTCTCAGATGGAGTGTCTGACAACTTTGAACTGCTGACCTTGAGGTTAGCAATCCAGTATATAACCACAAAAGAGTTGAGGGAGGAAGATAGAATTAAATTAATTGACACTTTCCAGGTGCCATGCTGTAGGATGTGAACTTTATACCTTACAAGTCATGTAGATATGGGGAAACGCCTTTCCAATACAGGTTACTGATTCCAAGGAGTCAAAGAATGCCTACTTTTTGTTTCCGTTGACTTTGAGATAGTATTTATTATGGCTACTTAATTCCTTTTGTAGCTTTATGGCGTGATAGACATTCCAGACTACAAGTGCACAAGCACTCTTCATCCACAATGATATTATCAAAGAAAAGCCAAAATAGTTTAAGGGCAAACCAGCTATAATCATATGACGGTTCCCTTCAATGATAGGGTTACATTCTGATTGTGCAGGGAAACCGCAATCAAACTTGCTTTCTCATGAGAACTCTGAAGACAAAAGTAACTGTTATTTTGAGAAAGCCCCTTAATTTCTTAGCTCTATGCGACTCAGATCACTGCTGTTGGTAGGTGTGGTTGAATCAATTTTGACTCATAACAACACAATGTAAAAGAGTAGAATTCAAATATAGCTCGTGTAGGCAGTAATCGTTTTTAAACTATGGCTTGTATGAATGCTAACATAACACATTTTTGTCCATTCTACAATTAATTGATAAATTTCCTAGCATGTCACAAGTCAAACAATTCTATCTTGGGAGCAGTATAACCAGAATGCTCCTGAGAATAGTGGATATCATGATTTTTGTCTCCTTTACATTGAGTATGGTATATTATGCCAGGGTACTGGTCCCAACAGTCCAGTAGGCCCTTAGGAGCACCATTACCATTGTGGAAAATAATAAAGGCAGGTAGAAAATGGTGCACCAGGAGGAGAGAGAATGTACTTTCCAATGAATAAATATAATGGGGCTTACTTATTTTTCAAAAGACATACACATCATACAGTGAACATATTACATAGTGAATGGGTAATACGATAAATTGGTAATATAATGAACAGGCAATGGAAATGACTCATCATCTTGACCTAGTGCTGGTTGACCTTGAACACTCTTTAACTCACCCCAGAGGAACAATCTATTTTCTGTATCAGAAGGAGACATCATAAGAGGGCATGCTACATTTATGGTGGGTTGGGTTATAGAGACGGATTGCTCTTATCTACAGATACCTTCAGGCATATTGAACAGCTGGACACAGGTATGATTCAAATGTTATGGTAGCTTCTCTGTGAGAGTTCCTTTATTGGGGGTTATAGGAGGGACTGTGTTCAGTCATGAAAATGTGTACTAAGATTTATTTATATCTCATAACCTTGAGAACCTTCCCCCACCATAGTCAGTGTTCCAGACCAGTAGTTATGAGCATCGAGGATCTAGCTGTATTACATTCACATCTAGTTCCTCAGTTTACCACAATATTATGCTTGATAAAGTAGAAGGTCATTAATAACCAGGAGACCACTGAGGATATGGAATGGCACAGAGAATACAGCAATGAGCTCAATCATAGCAATGTTTGGGACTGTGGTGTCGGAGCTGGCAGTGTTGTGTTGTGATACACCATGTTACTCTGAGTTGAAATTGTTCATTGATATTTGACATCGATAACAAGAACTAGCAACGCTCTTGGTTTAAATGAGCTTGGAAAAGTGAAAGAAGAGAGAAGGAGAAAGACAATTTAGATGTGACAAATAAAATATATGAGCATAAATAATATTATATCTATTCACCTTCAAGGAAGTCTGATCAATAGAAGTATTGTTCAAATGTATACACCAAGCATGTGACAAAGCAAATGATAAAGATATTGAGGAATTCTACCAATGTCTTCAGTCTAAAAGTGATCAAACATGAAATCAAGATGAATTGGTAATTATTGGTGATTGGAATGCAAAAGTTGGAAACAAAGAGGAAGGGACGGTGATTGGAAAATATGGTCCTTGTGATAGAAACGAAGCTGGAGTTCGCATGATATAATTTTGCAAGATTGATTACTTGACCATAGCAAAAAATTTTCAACAACATGAATGGTGAATATACGTGTGGATTTATCCTGATGGAATACACAGAAATCAAATCCACTCTCTTGGTTGGAAAAGCTCAATATCAGCAGCTCAGACCAGCCCAGCCACTGGCTTTGGAACCGACCATCAGTTTCTTTTACAGAGTTCAAGGGGAAGCTAACAAATTGAAGAAAAAAAAACATCCAAAAGGGACAAATATGACCTGGCACCTATCTCACTTGAATTTCAAGGAAAACTGAAGAACAGATTTGCTGCATTGAATGCTCATGACAGAAGATCTGTTGAGCATGGGAAGACAACAAAAGCATTATTCACAAAGAAAGAAATAGAATTGTAAAAAGACAGGAAAGAGAGAAAATATCAAAGTGGATGGCCGAAAAGACTCTGAAACCTGATGTTCATTGTAGGTTAGCTAAGGAAAATGGAAGAAATAATGAAGTGCAAGAGCTGAACCGAAAAATTCAGAAAGGAGCTGGAGATGACAAAGCAAAATATTATATTGAGACGTGCAAAGACAGAGCTAGAAAACCATAAGGGAAGGACATTGTCAGAATTTTTTAAACTGAAAGAAAATTCAAACCTTAATCTGTAATCTTGAAAGCTTCTATGGGCAAAATAGTGACTGATGCACAAAGCATCAAACGAAGATGGGCAGAATACACAGAGTCACTGCACCAAAAAGAACTGGTTGGCATCCCACCATGTTAAAAGGTTGAATATGAAATAGTACTAAAGGAGAAGTTCAAACTGCACTAAGATAACTAGCCAAAAGTAAGGCTCTAGGAATTGATGCAAGATAGATTGAAATGTTTCAACAAGCTGATTAAGTACTGGAAGCACTTATTCATACAAGCTATGTGTTTTAGATGCTAACTACATAGCCAAATGCTAGAAGAGATCCATATTTGCTACCTGAAAGTAAAATTTTCTGATGATCATCCAACGATGATCATTCAGCATTCCCTTGACAGGGAGCTGCCAGAGATTCAAGCCTGATTCAAAAGAGGATATGGAATTAAGGGGATACCATTGTTGCTGACAGATGGATCTTGAATGAAATAAAAGAATATCAGAATAATGTTTACTTTGTTTTTTTTGAGTATGCTAAGGCATTTGAATGCGTGGGTCATGACCAACTATGGCCAGCCTTGAGAGGAATTTGAATTCCAAAACATTTTATTGTGCTCATGTGAAATTTGTACATTGTTCTAAAGGCAGGTGCGCTGACAGAACAGGGGAATACTACATAGCTTAAAATCAGGACAAGTGTGCATTAGGGAGGTATCTTCTCACCATACTTATTCAACCTGTATGTTGAACAAATCATCAGAGAAGCTGAGTTATATGAAAAATAATGTGGCATCAGGACCAGGGAAGAGTTATTAACAATCTGCAATATGCAGATGACACAGTCTTGCTTGCTGAAACTGAGGAGGATTTGAAGTACTTGCTGATGAAGATCAAGGATTGCAGCCTGTGTTATGAATTATGACTCAATGTGAAAAAGACCAAGATCTTTGCAACTGGACCAATAGGTACCATCATGATAGGTGGAGAATTGTTGAAGTTGTCAGATTTTGTCTTGCTTGGATACACAATCAATGCTCAAGGAAGCAGCCGTCACATGGACTCTCTTCCTGGTCTGTTTTAGCTCTGCTGAATCCTGTCCACCATGAACAACCCTGCTGGTGTTTGAAGTACAGTTGCAACAATGTCCAGAATTACAGCAACAAACATGCCTTAACAGTGTAGCAAATATAGAGACAGTTAGTGGTCTTAGAAGCAAAGATGGCAAGACTTCACCTAATTTTAGACATGTCATCAGGAAAGACAAATTCTTAGAAGAGGAGATCAAGGTTAGTAAAGTAGTTGAAAATAAACATGGTTAGAGAAGCGTTGTTATTGTTGGAGACCTATGATTTGGGTCCGACTCATAGCGACTCTTTCAACAGAAGAAAATGCTGTCTGGCCCTTGGGGATCCTCAAAACTGTAGTTATGCATGAGCCCATTGCTGGGGCCGCTGAATCAATCTATAGCCTTGATGGTCTTTCTCTTTGCATTGACCTTCGACTTTACCAAGTATGAAGTCCTATTCCAGGAACTTTTCTCTCTTGATAACCTATCCAAAGTGTGTGAGACAAAGTCCTACCACCTCTCATCTAAAGCATATTCTGCTTGTACTTACACCAAGACAGACCTGTCTGGTCTCTGGCAGTCCCAAGACTTTCAATATTCTGCACCAACGCCATAATTCAAATGCATCAATTTGTCTTTTCGATTTTCCTTATTTCCTGACCAACTTTCACATGCCCAGGAGAACACCAAGGAAGAGAGGTAAACAGAGAAAATTGTGAGTCTGCCTCAGGGCTGGGGAAGCTTTTCATTATGTTATACATAATATCACCCTAGTTAAAGCTGGGTCAATGGCAACAAAGAATATCAGCAATACGATGGGCCCAAGGCCTACATGTAGTTAACCTCAATACCGAGCATTACTTGGTACAAGTTAGAATTTACAGACAAGGGCCAGTAGATACAAAGCCCTATTGATCTCCTTGAAGGAGATATGTTAAAGCCTGCCTGGGAACTCTGGTAGCACAGCGGTTATTCATTAGACTGATTATTGAAAGGTCATCAGTTTGAATCCACCAAACCACTCTCCATGAAAAAGATAGAACTTTCTACTCTTTCAAAGAGTTATAGACGCACAAACTCACAAGGGCAATTCTACCTTGTTTAACGGGGTTGTGATGAGTAGGCATGGAACTCTAAGGTTATGAGTTTGGTATGTTGATATCTTTATTGTGTGTCTGTGCTCTAGCAGGATGCCTAGGCTCTGCTGGTGTCAAATCTTATAGGAGAATATAGGAAGATGTTTATTATTATTCAGAGTTTTATTCATTTATTCTGAGGATTATTCATCTAAGCTTTAATACCTAAAACACTCCTTTTGTGCACAAAATTATGGGACATGCCAACTACCCAAAAGTTGCAGGGGAAAAAAATATTAACATAACATTTAAAGACCTTTCTTTCTTTACCTGACCACTTCATGTTTACACATTATTTCATTTCCTTCAATTCCAATTGAGCTCGTTCCTGTCCATCTCCACCAGTTTTGCCACTGCTCTCCGTGTGTATAAGCTTTCCCTTTCTTGCTTCATCACCTGCTATATCCCTTTCCCACCCTATCTGGGGTGTCTTCACCTCCTCTGACCCTGTCCTTCCTTAAAACCCTTCCTGAAGACTGCAAATACGTCTACCACTGCTCCTCTGGCTTGTATGGCACAGACCTTGAAAGGGTCTTTAGAGTGTAAATGTCACCCGGTGAGTTTTGCCCGTAAGCAGTCATTTATGTGAATCCCGGGGGAGGCAAGGAGTTGCTTCAGGGTGGCAGAGGAACTTGAAAGATATTTTGAGCTGATGCACAGAGAATGAAAATGTATTTCCCTGGCTTCACTCTTTAAAGCATGTCGAATCCATAGTCTAAAATTATTAAGCGAGGAAAACAGACTAATTTCAAATAAATTATTTTTCCAGCATTTCAAGCTAAGAAACATTGTCAGGAATACTGGCAGCAATGTGATGCTACAATGCTATCAATGTGAACTTTCAAAAATGAAAGCTCTCTAGCTCCTACTTCTCTGAAGAGGATTGATTCATTCAGTCTGTATTTGGCGAGCGTTTCTGCTCTCAGCATGGTAGATCACAAAATCAGAAGTCTGGAAGGAACTTCAGGGACCTGAGGAATAATCTTGAATTCGAGCCCCTGTTATCTTCCTGTGAAAATCACTGTGGCGGTGTGACCAGTAAAACGCTTGTGCAACTTCTCCTTGACTGCCATGCACAAGGTTAACCACATAAATGCGTGGGCACTTACACTGTGCCTGTACTACACTTCCAAGCATTTGAGAATGTATGAAGGATTGTGGGACTTGCGTGTTTTAAAAGTCAATCTTAGAGCTCAGATCCTTCTTCTTTCTAGGCAAGTTTATCTTCCTTAGAAACAACAATAAGTTATGACACAAAATACCCCACTCCACCTGGCTACTTGTGAAAACGTGTTGTTGTTAGGTGTCATTGAGTCGGTTCCTCATCCTAATAATCCTATGAACAAGAGTATGAAATAGTGCTCATGTCTGCACATCCTTCCGATTCTTACGTTTGAGCCCATCATGTCATGGCCATCTGTCTGTTAGCTGCCCTTCTACTTTACCAAGCATGATGTCCTTGGCCAAAGACGGTCTCTCTGGATAACCTGTCCACAGTCCTTGAGATCAATCTCACCATTCTTGCCTTGATGTAACATTCTGGCTGTACATCTCCCAAGACAGGTTTACCTATTCTTCTGACAGTCCGTGATACTTTCAGTGTTATGGCTCAGCACCATAATCCACAAATATTGATTTTTCTGTGGCCTTCTTTATTGCATGTTGAACTTTCACATGCCTATGAAGGGATTTTAAAATACCTTTGGCTGCCCTCCATTAGTGACATGCTTGCCCTTCGACACATTAAAGGAGTTTGATGCAGTAGATCTTCCTAATGCAATCTGCCACTTGATTTCTCAGATGCTACTTCCATGAACATGGGTTGTGGATCCAAGCTAGAGGAAACACTTGGCAAGTTCAAACGTTTCTCCATTTATCATCATGTGAATTATTGCTCCATTTGTGGAGATTATGGTTTTCTTTACATTGAATTGCAATCCGTACTAAAAACTCCAGCCACTGGGATGCATCAGCAATTGTTTCAAGTCCTCCTTGCTTCCAGCAAGCAAGTGTGGCCAACAAACAACATGAAGAATGATGGTGAAAGGATACAACCCTGACATACATCTTTCATGGTTTTAAGCCAGGCAGTCTTTTTTCTGTTCGAATGACTGCCTCTTGGTTGGTGTATAGATTCTGTCTGCTGGAGCACAATGACATTTTCTGGAATTTCCATTCTTCTCAATGCTATACATATTTTGTTATGATCCACATAGCCAAATACATTTACATAGTCAATAAAATGCAAAAGTGGGTGAAGGGAGACATTGGACAACGCAAAATATGAAAAAATAATAAGGGAGGGGGAAAATGAGTAGCTGATGCCAAGGGCTTAAGTGGAGAGCAAATGTTTTGAGAATGATGAGGGTAACAAATGTACAAATGCATTTTATACAATTGATATATGGATGGATTGTGATAAGAGTTGTATGAGCCCTCAATAAAATGATTTTTTTAACAATTTATTAGGGGCTCATACAACTCTTTTTTTTTAATTTTAACAATTTATTAGGGGCTCATACAATTCTTATCACAGTTCATACATATACATACATCAATTGTATAAAGCACATCTGTACAGTCTTTGCCCTAATCATTTTTTTCTCCTCTTTTCTTTTTTTACATTTTATTAGGGACTCATACAACACTTATCACCATCCATACATATAAGCCTTGAGAATGATTGGGGCAGGGAATGTATGGATGTGCTTTATACAATTGATGTATGTATATGTATGGATGGTGATAAGAGTTGTATGAGTCCCTAATAAAATGTAAAAAAAAATGATTTTTTAAGGTCGCGTCGCGTCCCGTCGCGCGTGACGTCACCCAAACGCCGCTCGCCGGATAATTTCCCCGCCCACGCCAGCCCCGTTCCCTCTTTCCGGACCCGGCTGAGCAGGAGGCGCCATCATGGGAGTTGACATCCGCCACAACAAGGACCGAAAGGTTCGTCGCAAGGAACCCAAGAGCCAGGACATCTACCTGCGCCTCCTGGTCAAGCTGTACAGGTTTCTGGCCCAACGGACCAACTCCACCTTCAACCAGGTTGTGCTGAAGAGACTGTTCATGAGTCGCACCAACCGGCCGCCCCTGTCGCTCTCTCTGATGATCCGGAAGATGAAGCTTCCTGGCCGAGAAAACAAGACCGCTGTGGTCGTGGGGATCATAACGGATGACGTGCGGGTGCAAGAGGTGCCCACGCTGAAGGTGTGTGCCCTGCGAGTGAGCAGCCGGCCCGCAGCCGCATCCTCCAGGCCGGGGGCAAGATCCTCACCTTTGACCAGCTGGCCCTGGACTCTCCCAAGGGCTGTGGCACTGTCCTGCTGTCTGGTCCACGCAAGGGCCGCGAGGTATACAGGCATTTCGGCAAGGCGCCAGGGACCCCCCACAGTCACACCAAACCCTATGTTCGCTCCAAGGGCTGGAAGTTCGAGCGGGCCAGAGGCCGACGTGCCAGCCGAGGCTACAAAAACTAACCCCAAATCCGGTCCTGCTATTAAAACGTTTTGGATGTTCAAAAAAAATGATTTTTTAAAATGCAAGTAAGCTTACTTTTGGTTTTCTCAGCTTTCAGTCACAATCTATATAATGTGTGCCATGATATCCCTCATGCAATGAAACTTAGTAGCTCCCTCCTGTGCTACAAAACTTAGCAGCCTACCAAATCTCTCTGCAGGTACCTTGATGCCTTAGTGGCTTACACATTGGACTGCTATCTACAGAGTCAGCATTTCTAAACCATCTACTTCTCTGTAAGACAGCGATGAGACTCTCTACAATGGAGTTATAGTCTCAGACACCCACAGGGGCAGTTCTACCCTGTCCTGTGGCATCACTAGGAATCAGAATTGACTTGATGGTAGTCAGTTTGGTGAATTTATATCTCTCTGAACCATTCCTTCCTCAATCCAGTGTCACTCATAAGTGTAAGAAAGAGCTTTATATAAAAAAGTAAATTATATATCAGAAAAACACCCCAGTCCAATCCAACTCACATCCATAAGTCTGATACTAGGCCATAAGTCTTTCTTCAGACTCACACAGTCACATGCGACGATGCAGAATGCAGGAAGATCACAGGTGGATGAACGCAGTCTTATGGATCCAATATGTGGATGCACCTCCAGGGCTCCGCCAAGGCTGAGTATCTCCCTAGCAGGAAGGTGAATGCAGAGAGAGAGAAAGCCATGCCCACAGGGCGTCACCATCTGACTGTGACCTGACTGACAAGCTTAACTCCACCCCTACACTTTCATACATCTTTAAGTGGACATGAAATTATGCCACTACCACACAAGGGCAAATGGGACCCTAGTATTCCAATTAAAATTGGACAACCACTGTGGCAAGCAGTAGGGTGCTTCTTCCAACAACTGGGAATATAAATTCCATATGATATAGCAATCCCATTACTCCGTCAATGCCTCAGAGACAGGAGTCGTGGCACAAATTGGCAAAAGCAACCCCATATTCCTTACAGCAAGTAAATGAAAACTATCTAAATGCCCGTCAATGGAAGAGTGATTAAATATAGTACATATACCCAATAGAAAATGATGCATCACTAAAGAACAATGAAAAAACTGTGAAACACTTCAAGACATATATGAGTTTGGAGGACTACATGCTGAGTAAAGCTAGTCAAATACAAAAGGATAAGCACGGTATGAGACTACTGCTATAAAACTCAGATAAATATTATCATATAAAAAGAAAAATAGTCTAATGCTTACCAGAGGTGGGAGGGGAAGGAACAGAAGGGGAGAGGCAGACAGAGTGAAGGAGAGGCTAATATTAGATAAGAGGGGGAAGAAAAATAAGGGAAGAAGGAAGTTACTGGGAAACTTGATTCAAAGCACAAGAACAAACTCACTGCCATAGTCTTTTCCATCTTATTAGTGACCCTATAGGACAAGCTGAGAGCCATCTTGGGTTTCTGAGACTGTAATTCTTTAAAGCCGTGGTTCTCAACCTTCCTAATGCTGTGACCCTTTAATACAGTTCCTCATGTTGTGGTGAACCCCAACCATAAAAGTATTTGCATTGCTACTTCATAACTGTAATTTTGCTACTGTTACAAATCAGGCAACCCCTGTGAAAGGGTCGTTTGACCCTCAAAAGGGTCAGGACTGAGAGGTTGAGAACCACTGCTTTACAGGATAGAAAGCTGCGTCCATCTTCTGCATAACAGCTGGCGGTCTCAAACTGCTGGGCTTGCAATTAGAGAACCCACTAAGACAAAATAAACAAATGAATTATTGATAGCACTGTGATCCTAGCAATCCATATTTTCTTTATATTAAGGAGGAAAATTATTAGAACACATTTTTGAATCATTTTATTTCAATCAACTCAACTTTGGTCATAAATCTAGTTTCAGGGTGTTACATGGGACTATATTGCTATATGCTGAGCTGTGTAAAACTCTAGCTGCCTCCTTGTAGTTTTCAGGCAAGAGTTCCCATATTCCAATCTTTCTCCATGCTGGACCCAAGCTTCTTGGAAAAAGGTTGGTTCTCATGGCTTAATTTCAACAAAGAAGGAAGTATCCAGTCAAAATCTCGGTGACTGCATGTAATTATTTATTTATTTGATGTGTCATTTACCCAAGTTATTTCAATTTTCTTATGATGTTCTAAAAAGTTTATTATGTTTTTAATTCTTGGAAAATTATAAATAAATCATTATAAATGATGATTGAAAACATATTTAAATTGGTCTGTGCATCTTTGTAGGAATGAAAGGATAAAAAAAGAAATCCTCAATTGCCAGCAAGTTATCCCATGTGTGTCCCCATAGAATTATAATCGATAGGATTTTCAACTGTAGATTTTTAAAAGTATATTCCAAGTCATTTCTTCTTCTGAAACTCTGAGTCATCTCATATCTCCAACTTTAGGTCAGCAGTTAAGTATGGTGAATGTAAATTCTTGGGACCACCCAGAGACTCCACAGTAGTAGGTGTACCCTGAATTGATTAAATCTATTATTGAATTATAAAAAGAAGAGAACATTTCCTCTGATCCTTTTTTACTACCTTCTCCCCACTTTCAATTTATTTGCAATCTTATTAATTTAAAAATTGGTTAGTTTACACAATTTTGAATATTATCTTAAATAAATAATTTCTACGGCCTCCAATGAATGGAAGTGTTTTGACCCAATTTTACTAAAATAAAGGACCCGTGATTTTATTCTTCTGATATGAGTTAGATGATTGTTTGGGGAATACAATATACAATTAAGAGAATGTAGCAAAAAGTATCAGAGTATGTATTAGACTTTGTAAATTTTATTCAATTCAGAGTGCAATTGATGTCATTATAAAGAAATGATAACTCTAATTCTTTTTTTTCTATTATTTGTCTGCACATTCTCATTTGGCCTTGACTATGATTAAAAACTATGTAGGTATGATGAAAATAATGCTTTAAAATATAATTTTCATTTAAATCACTGTAATTTTTACATTTTCACTTGGAAAACTGATAACACAATACTTTTTGTTTTCTTTATTCCTGAGCATATAACTGAGTGGATAGATTTAAACCTTTTCTTGGAAGAAACTGACATCTGTGTCTTTGGATATCTTAAAAGTCTCTAAGACAAACAGATGGTAATTAGTTAAAAGAAGAAAATTTAAAAGACATGTTTTAAATAGAACATAAAAGGGAAAAAACAGAACAACTTTTAAAAGAGAAGTTTGACAAAAATGAAGTATTTTTCATTTATAAATGAACTATAGCTTTTGCTGTCTTTTCTTTTAGTTAACTGAAAGCGTAACTGGTGAATTGTGGTTCGTGAATCAATGTGACTCTAATTTACTGATTGCATATTGAAAAAGTCTTCGGAAACAGTATGTATCAGCAATGGTTGCAATTTTCACCTCCCATTTAATATTTACAACCTAATGGGGAAAAAAAACAAATAAAAGATGGAACATCATTGCCTTTTGACTTGTACCTCACCATGAAATAGCTACAGATATTAGTAGAAACAGATTTCAAAGTGAGGACCTGAAGCCGACGTGCTTGGCTGCCACAGCACAGAAACCAAACCCATGGCCATCAAGTTGGTTCCAACCCATAGCAAACCCTACAAGGCAGAGGACTCCCGTGGAAGTCAATCTTTACAGAGGACTGCCACAGTTTTCTCGAGTCCAGCAGCTGGTGGTTTTGAACCACCGATCTTTCAGTTAGTATACAGCCTGTCATCACTAAGGAAGTCTTTCTCCAACGTTGGGCCCAATTTAAAGAAACGGCAGCCTTCCCTGGAGATTATTTATTCAAGGAGAAAGGTCAGAACCATTGATGACATTAAAAAAAAAAAGGTTGGTGGGGATGAAATGCTTTGTTTGAGAGCCCAAGGTAATTGGAGTTTTACCATGGCTAATTGTTAACTGGACACAAATAATGTTCCTTCTCTGGGGTTAGTTTTCCGTGAAATCAATAGGTCAAGTAGCATCCCATGTTTCACAGAAATGCCAGAAGCAGGACAAGTGTGTACACGGGTTAGTGCAATGGGATTGCATTGAGGACTCTGCCATATGGTGTTACCATGGAAACCGGGATAACCTGTCTGACCATTCTGATTCTACTGCCTTCTCGAATGGAGTGTTCAGACTGTATCTCTAACAGTGTATCTGAAAGTGGGTAACTTCTGATTCTTTTATAAAGAGTAAAAAAGTGCAAACGTGGGGATCTACTTGTGCTTGCTCGGCATTCGGGTGGCACATCCGTTGTGGAGATTAAGTTTTAAACACAAGTCTGAGCAATAATCGAGTGCTGCTAGTTGGTCCTTTCTCATAGTAACCCCGCGTGGCACGAGGGACTGTCCCATGGGTGCTCTTGGCTCTTATTCACTAATGGTAGCATAAAATGGTGGTTTGTTGTTTTTTCTCCCAAGGAGCCTCTGGGCATGTTTAAATCACACAGTCAATCTGCTTTGCAGTGGATCACTGAGGCTCTTCAGTAATCTCATATAATTCTTCGAGTCAACATAAAGTAGTTAGAATATAGACATTTTTAATTCTCGTGTGCGCTGTCTGAAGTACGTTCTGTTGTTAGCAGGCATCACCTTCCTATAGAAGACAACAATTGTAGACTTGGCTCTGATGCGTGGTGACTGTATGTCTACAAGAAGGAAGCATTGTCCAAAACGCACCATTCTCACGACCATTGCTACCTTGCTCAACCTTAACACCAAGTGCACTGTGAATACTGCAGGCATTTCTTTCAGGACTCCTGTACCATGAGACCCTCGAGAGCAGAGCACCCTTCGTTCACATAGCCATTGTGCTCCATAAGGAAGAATACCTCCCTCAAACGCGTCTTCCGGCAGCGAAGGTTGGTTGTCAAGTTATTTTCTCCAAGTCAGTTTATCACTACAGAAGGAAAGGAGTTCCCTCACACCTGGCATTTATCATTCCTTCCTCAGAGAGACTTGACGTAAATGGACTTTATTTTTAACATGCCAAAAACACATGTAGAACTATGGGTGTCTTAATTCTGATCTGTAGACTATTGTCAGTGGTCATTCATGTCTAGTGTGCATTCTATCGCATGTATAAATATGATACATCCGTTATGGATACCTTTTACCATCACTTTTCTCTTAGGTGAATATGCTCGAGGGCTCAGCAAGTGACTGACTGCTCTTAGGCTCTCCACTCATCTCCTCTAACCTAACATCATCATTGCCAGAGAGTTTTTGGCAAGCAAACTGTGTTACCCTAGTTAAATATGTCACTGTGAGCATGTGGCATGAAAGAACAAAGAATAGCATGCTTCATCAGCAAGAGCACTTGAATTCTCCTTGATGATGTAGGTAATAGCACAGCCTTAGCCCGGTGACAATAGGTAGGCATAGTAACAGTACGCTGCCGTGGCAAAAGTGACAGGAAAATGAGAGTTTTGATATATTCTGATGGGAAAGCTGCAATATGCTTCCTGAATTGTACACATTTAATCCCATCTTTATACATTCCCAAGGCTATAATCTTTCTTTCAGGACTCTTTAGGCAATGGGCAATTTTTAAAAGAGCCATTCAAGCAAAAATATGGCTTCTTAAAATTATTTCAAAGGGGTTGGAAACAAAGGTCAAAATAATCTTTAATATAAGGTTTATTCCCACTTTATTGTACTCTGTTATTCTGAAGAAAATATTTTGTCAATCTATAAAGCACCTAAAAATCTGATGTATAAATTAATGAATCCAATAAATTATCACACATAATTTCAACAGCAACGATACATTTAGAGAACTGTGGTCCCCTAGAGAAAGGCACAGTCATCATTATGTCATGGTTAGCACCAAGATTTTCTATGTCCGTGTTTAAGGTTTGGGCACAATAATGAGGTATATGAGCAGGACTGGAGAACTATGTGGGGAGGAATAGACGTTTATATGGGAAAACCAGAGAAAAACAAGGAGGCAAATCTTGAACTTCACCAGAAAATTCTCCCCTGCTAACATGTCCAAAGGACTTGAAATAAATTCAAATCATACTCAAATGTAAGGCACATTCTGACTATACTTCTTCCAAAACATATTTGTTTGTTCTTCTGGAAGTCCATGGTACTTTCGATATTCTTTGAGATCACCCTAATTCAAATGCACTGAAACTTCTTGGACTTCCTTATTTAATGTACTGATTCCACATGTGTGTGAACAAACTAATAAACTTAAGTGCTATTGAGTCCATTCTGATGCCAGCAACCCAATAGGACAGAGTAAAATTGCCCCGCTGAGTTTCAAAGGCTGTCAGTCTGTAGAGGAGTAGAAAGCCTCAATCTTAGAGGAGTAGAAAGCCTCATCTTTCTCCCACGAAACTGGTGCTTTCAAACGGCTAACCATACATTTAGCAGCCCGTCTTGTAACTCACTTGGTGCACTTGAAGGGACTAAAATATCATGACGTGGACCAGATGCATTTAAGTCCTCAGAGTGACTTGCTTGTCTTCCACCCTTCACAGGCATCTTATGCAGCGGATCTGTCCAGTGCAATATGTTGATTGATTTCTTGATTGCTCTTTCCATGAGCATTGATTGGGGAATCCAAGCAAACGTTTCTCCACTCATCATGAGGTTACCGATTTGTTCACTTTTGATATTTTTGTTTTCTTTATATTGAGTTATAAACCATACTGAAGGCTACAGTCCTTGAGTCTCATTAGCAAAAGCTTCAAACTCCCTTAACTTGCAGCCAGCATGATTGTGTCATCTGCATAAATGTGTTTTCATCCTACCCTGATGGTAAATTCTCCTTCATCTATTCCAGCGCCTCAGATGATTTGGTCAGCACACAAATTGAATAAATCTGGTGAAAGACACAACCCTGATATGCACCTCTCCTAAAATTAAACCAGGTAGTACTCTCCTGTTCTCTTCAAATGATTGCATCTTGGACCATGTACAGGCTTCACATAAGCACAACGAGGTATCTGGGATTCCTACTATTTCTCATAATTATTTGTAGTTGTTTATGATTCACACAGTCTTTATATAGTTAATAAAAGTAAACATCATTTTGGATTCCCTAATTTCAGCCAAGACATTAGCATTTACCCCTCCTGCTATATCCTTCTCTAAATTCAGCTTGGATTTCTGGTAACTCCCTGTTGATGTACTGTTGCCACCATTGTTGCGTGCGCTTCAGCAAAAATTTACTTACATGTGATATGAGGGATATTGTTTGATGAGTTTGTATTCTGTCAGGTCACTTTTCTTTATAATGTGTATAAATATGGAGCTCTTCCAGTAGGCTAATATTCATTCATAAGGGAGCAGTATAATAAATATGACCACTTATTTATAATAAATAACAATATAATAAACTTATTTTGTGAAAATCAAAAGCAAGTCTTTCAAGAGATGTGTTGCTGCTACACGTCCTTAAGGAGGCTTTATCTCAAACAACTCTGTATTCCTGTGCCTTCCTCCTGGTTGTTGTTACATTTGAGCCCATTGGTATTGTCACACATAGCACACTGTGTCAAGCATTCTTACTGAGGTAGTTAGTTTATTGTGACAACCTGGCTAATAAACACATGTGGAGTTAATTGAAGGGCGAGGGATAAATGGCTTAGTGAGCCTCACCTTTCTAGGTCTCAGGTCTCTTGCCCTATGATAGACCAGAGTGCAGCTGCCTTAGCCAGTTCTCTGCTTCAGCTTGCAAGGCTCACTTCCTGAAAGACATCCCCAAGGAGAAGCCGCATGGACCTGCCCTGATGCAGCTATGTGGAGACCCCTGACAGCGCTTAGATGCATCCACATTCACCGACTCAGCTTTCCTCCTGCAGTCAGTGTCATAGTGTGTGTTTTGTGAGATGGAGGAGGACTTTGTGGATTGGTGTCAGACATATGGGTTAATGTTGGACTTGTGGGCTTGGGAAGCACTGGGTTGGGATGTTTCCTTGATGTACACTTAACCTTTATCTAAAACTCTCTCTTATACATGAGTTTCTGTGGATTTGTTTCTCTAAAGTACCCAGACTAACACACTTACTAAGGGATTCCTCTAACTCTAAGTCCTTCAGCTTTACAAAGAATAGCATCTTCCAAATTTCCGGGCATGGACAAGTGAGGATTTTGTTCACTTGTCAAAAAAATTCATGTTGTGTCCCATCTATTCCTAGAGCCTTATTTTTTATAAAGTATTCTGTACAGCTTGGAGTTCTTCCTTCAGTACCATTGGTTCTTGATCATGTGCTTTCCCTTCAAATTGCTGTAGGCCAATCAGTTATTTTTCACTAGAATGGATTTGTACCTCTTCCATCTTTTGATATTTTCTGCATTTTCCAACATTTAGCCCATATAATCCTCTACTGTAGCAACTCATACTTGAATTATCCTCCAGTTCTTTCAGATTGAAATATGCTGAGTGTGATCATCCTTTTAGGCTTTCTACGCCCAGGTGTTTGCACACTTCATTATAATACTTTGCCTTGCCTTCTCATCTGGCCTTTGATATAGTCTATTCAACTCAGTCATTTCTTCCAATGGCTTTAGCTCCTGTATGCTCACAAGCAAGTTTGAGTCTCTTGTTTGATCTGTTCCCTGTTTATTGTCTTTTTAATGGCATTTTTCTCTCTCCCTGTACGATGTTCTCAATGCTATCCTACAGCTCTCTAGGTGGCCTGGGATTGGTGCTCAAAGCATCAAATGAAAGGCAGGTGGGATACCTTCAAAATTGTATATTGACTCATACGGATTTATTTCATTTTTATTCAATGTCAAACTAAACTTACATGTGAGAAACTAAAATTATTTTGCACAGTCTGTCCTGACCTAGTTTTGACTGTTGCTTTTAACCTCTATTGTCCTTTCCTACAGATGTAGTAGGTCTGATTCTTGTACATTCCATCTGGCAGAGTGCCCAGACCTACAGTTCACAATTAAGTTCTTGAAATAAAGGGATTTGTGATGAAGAATAACTGGTCTTACAAATTCTATCTTATGATCTCTACCTTCATTTCTATCATCCAGACCACATTTTCTAACTACTGTCACTCACTTTGTTTCCAAAGCGTTAATTCCATTCTCAATATTTATCCATGAATCTTGATGGCATGCTTGAACCATTTTAGACTGAAGAAGCTGGTAAAATACTTCCATTTCTTTACTACTAGCTGTAGCACTTGGCATATAAACCTGAATACTAGGTGTATTAATTGGATTTCCTTGAATGTTTCTAGATCCATCCTGTCTCAGACAGGGTTGCACTTCCAAATAGATCTCAAGCAGTGTTTTGTTGCTTGTTTGGTTGGCTGGTTGGCTGGCTGGCTGGCTGGCTGGCTGGTTGGTTGGTCTGTTGGTTGGTCGGTTGGTTGGTTGGTTTTACAATAAACACAATGCCATACTACTTGGGTTTGTCATTCCTGGCGTAGTTAACCATAGATTGTCTGATTTTAAATGACCAGTACCAATTCATTTCAGCTCATTGAAACCAACTATACTGATCTTCATATAGTTCATTGCAGTTTTGATCATTTCCAATTTTCCTATATATATAATTCTTACATTCTATCTTCTTATCATCAATGATATTTTCACCTGTCTCTTCTCATTTGAGCTATGTCCTAATCAGCAAAAAAAAGGTCCTGAAAGCTGTACTCCACCCACATCAATTTGGTTGACTCTACTTTGAGAAGACAGTTGTTTGTCAGTTGTATTTTGAATGCCTTCCAACGTAATGGATCCATCTCCTGGTACTATATCTTATATTGTTTAACCAATGTTCATGACTAATTCCTCAGATATGAGATACTTTCCATAATATTTTTAGTCTGGAAGTTCAGCTGAAAGTTGTTTACCTTGGCTGGCCCTGTCTTATTAATGACATAGCTTCCAACATCACAGAAAACATGCAAGCCACCTCAGTACACAAACTGACAGACAGATATAGGAGGGATACTCTTTCTCACATTCCTGATGACATAGTTGGGGAGAGTTCGTACACTCATTCCTCTAAAACACTTTTTTCTGGAAGTTAGGGATCATAATTCCCTTTTTTTTCAGCATTTATATATCTCCTTATCTGTCCCCATATATACTAAATTTACTAATTGTAGGAAGCGGGTATTACAACACATGATTTATAGCACACAGAATTAAGTTTAAATCCTGAATCAATCTCTTTAAGATTTTTGACCCTGACAATAGTTAATCTCTCAAGACGCCTCTTTCCTCACCTATAAAATGGGAATTTTAATACATACATTGCCGGTGACTATAAAAACATCCTGAAATGATGTGAGTGAAGCACTTAATACAGCTCATGGCACAAAATAGATGTTTAAAACCTATTGGTTCCATCTTTCCACCCAGTCATTTCATACATACTACTTACATTTTTATATTTCATGATTCAGGTACATTAATGATCATAAATGCTTTCAATACTCCCACTTTGCTAGATGAGATGAATTTTGTTATTAATGTACTTGGGATTCTTTTAATACATGTACAGAGTTTAGAGTTTGCTGCTGATGGAACGCTAATTCTATGTAATCACCTTAAACTACAGAGAGAGAGTTCGTAAACATGAAACAACAGGGGCAGAAGCTATTTGGGACTCAGAGAGACTGGTAGTCCTCATCCAACCTGGAAAAGGGAAGACTTCATTTACCAGCTCCTGCAAGGAAAGGGTATTTGAAACTCTCTGCTTAGTTCTCAGTCCGTGCTTCAGAACATGGAGTATCATTAAGTCTTAGCAGGCAGGAGTGTGCAGACTGTTTGCTCAGGTTTATGACAGGATAATTTGCTGCTTTTCAGACTAGTCGGGGTGTCCATTATTTCTCTATTTTTAATAAATCTAAAGAATTTTCTATGCTTCCAACAAATAAAGAAAGAAGTGGCAAGCTGCAGTTTAGATCTTAATAAAGGCTAAAATCAAGGTTTAGTTGTCAATCAGATCATTTATTTAAATTATAGCTGCTGATAAATGAAGCTATGTAATACTTTCAGTATTTATAGGAGAGGGGCAATATATCTTTTTAAAAAATAATTTTGTTGGGGTCTCTTACAACTCTTATCACAGTCCATGCATTAATTGACTTGGGCATGTTTGTACACATGTTGCCCTCATTCTCTTCTAGACATTTACTTTCTCTTGAGCCCTTGGTACCATCGTTTTTTCCCCCCACTTCCCTCCTCCTCATAACACCCTGATATCTTGTACATTGCTATTATTTTCATCTATCATACTGACTGCTAAGGGGGAACCAATCACAATGATCGACACATAACCATACACCCCTCTACAGGGGGAAGAACAACAGAAAACATGGGGGAAGTGAGACAGCGGTGAGTGTGAGGGACAATATATCTTAATAAAATCAAAATTTTCCTATATCTCCCACAACCTCTCTCTTGCCAATCTCTCCTTCTCCCAAACCAAACCCAGCAACCAAACTCATTGTAATCTACTCCATCTTGATTAATAGAAGAAATTAGAACTGCCTTATTGAGTTTCCATAGTTGAAACTTTAGGGAAACCAATATCACTTTTCCCCTAAGAGATGCTGGTGGGTTCAACGCACTGATTTTTCTGGAGTTGAACACTTTAATCACAGGGATACCAGGGCTCCTCCTGCCCCAAAATATTAGTGGTAAAAATCACAGTGCTAGATGTGTTTAAATAGACAATATTTTATGCCCCCCACTCATTTCAGTAGCACTTCTGTCATTGTTGCTAGTTTCTGTAGTAAAACTGATCTATATGGTTCCAAGCTGTGACCTTTCAGGCTTGTCTTCTTAACAACTTGTGGTGTGTTCTGACAAAAACCACAGCTAGTCAAACATTAACTTCACCATCCACCGATAGAAATGATATGGCATAACTTGGCTATTGTTATTAGGTCTTATCAAGCTTAGGAAAGGTCAGTGGCAGAGCTATTAGAGAGCTCAAAGGAACGGTAGTATTTCCGACCCCAACTGGATGTGATAGGGATTATTGTCAACTAGACAATATGGGTAGGGGTGAAGCCCAACCAATCAATCGGGCCACAGCCTGATGATGTCTCCTTGGGCATATTACCTTTTGTATAAGAATGAGAGACTCTGTAAACTGCCCTTTTCTTACCCTTTGCCTTCCTGCTTGCTGGGAGCCTGTGTCTTCCTCTAGGATCAGTCCTATGAGGGCTGTCCAACACAGAGGTGTCTACACCTGGCTATATTTCCATTGACTTAGGATCCTCATGATTCTGTACCAACCAAACTGTGACCCCCTGATTCCCATTTTACTTTTCTGTGTCATTGGCCTGAAGCTGCACGAGTCAGAAGAGGGGCCTGGCTAGCATCGGACATATAGAGTTGAATTGAACTGGGCAGGGATGGTTTCTTGATATAACATGATTTCTTGTACATCAATGTCATTTGTCTGTTTCTCTAGACAATCCAGCTTAATGCACTGAATAAGTGAAGATTTGATATTCATGCTCAGGGGCAGGTCTACATGTGCAACCCAATAAAGCTCTACTCAAGCCTGTGCCATTCCACCATCTTGATTGAGCCTATTGTTGAACCTAATGGTGTAGTCACTGGGTTAGCTTTTCTCCTGTAGGGTCTTCTTTCTCACGGGCCTCTGCTTTATGTCACATGGTGTTCTTCTCCAAGAACTGGTCCCTTCTAATGACATGTCGAAATTATGTCAGATACAGTCTCACCATGCTCATTTCTAAAGAGCACTCTGACTGCACTTCTGAGGCACATGTGACTGTTCTTTTGTAGTCCCTGATCATGTTCAATCTTCTGCATCAATACCATGGTTCATATGCATATATTTGTCTTTGGTCTTCTTATTCATTTTCCAGAATTCATACCCTATAAATTGATTAAAAAATTTTTGGGTTGAATAAAGGATACCTTTGTATTCAAAGTGGCATTAATTTTTTTAAATTTTAAAAATTAATTTGCAGTAGATTTGTCCAGTGCACTATACCAATTGATTTCTGATGGCTACTTCCTTTGGCATTGATTGCGGGTATGAATAAAATGACATGCTTGACAGCTTCAATATTTTGTCCCTCTATAATGTATTGACCTAGCTGTTGTGAAGCTTATTGTTTTCTTCTTGCTGAAATGTAATCCACAGCCAACACATTCATATTTTGATATCTACGAGCAAGTCCCATAAATCGTCTTCTCGTTCAGCAAGGAAGGTTTTGTCATTGGAACGGGTGTAAATTGGCAGCTGTCAATGGATCTTCCTTTAATCCTGATGCTACGTTCTTCTTTCTGTCGTCCCGCTTCTCCAATCATGCAGCGTGAATAATTATGGTGAAAGGATTTAATCCTGCTCTATATTTTTCCGGATTTCAAATCATGCAACAGGCTTTGGTCTGTCTGAATGACCAATTCTTGTTCTATAAACAGGTTCCACATGAGCAAAATTAAGAGCATTGGAGTTCCCATTCTTCACTATGCTTGTCATCATTGGCAATGACCAATATAACCAAAAATCATTAAATAGAGAATAAAGCAGAGGTAAACCTCTTTCTTGTGTTCTACGCTTTCAGCCAACATCCATAGGAGCTGAGAATGATCCTCTGGTTTCACATCTTCTAAAGCTGGTTTTGTTTTCTGACAATTCCCTGTCAATGTAATGTGCAAACATTATTTTTAATAAATCATTTGATTGGGGGTTCCCACAGCTCTTATGACAATCAATTTCATTAAGAACATTTGTACAAATGTTGCCATCATGATTTTAAAAACATTTTCTTCCTACTTGAGCCCTTGTTGTCAGCCACTCCCATGAATCCTTGATAATTAATAAATTATTTTTATTTTCATATTTTATACCATCCACTGTCTCTCTTCACCCACATTTTTGTTGTTCATCCCCCTGGAGCCGGGGAAGTTGTATATCATTTTGATAGGTTCCCCCTTTCTCTCCCCCACTTTCCCACTCCCCTCATGGAATGTTATTGCTTCTCTCATTATTGGTCCTGAGGGGTTTATCTTTCCTGGAGTCTGTGTGTCAAGAGCTCTTATCTTTACCAGTGTACATGCTGTGGTTGAGCCAGATTTGTAAGATAGAACTGGGGTCATGACAGTAGTGGGGAGGAAGCATTAAAGAAATAGAAGAGTGCTGTGTGTTTCCTCTACGCTACACCCTAGCTGACTTGTCCCTTCTTTGTGACCCTGCTGTGAGGGGATGTCCAATTGTCTACAAAGGGACTTTGGGTCTCCATTCCAACCCATCTCATTCACATTGAAATGGTTGTTTGTTTTGGAACTTCTGATGCCTGAAACCTGACCCTGTCAACACCATGTGGTTGGTGTGCTTCTTCCATGTGGGCTTCATTGCATCCCTGCTTTCCCAGCTAGATGGCCACTTGTTTCACTTCAATCCTTTAAGAGAGTGGTTCTCAATCGTCCTAATGTTGTGAGCTTTTAATACAATTCCTCATGTTGTGATGACCCTCAAGCATAAAATGATGTTCATTGCTGCTTCATAACTGTAATTTTGCTCCTGTTATGAATCGTAATGTAAATATCTGATACACAGAATATATTAGGTTGCCCCTGAGAAAGGGTTGTTTGATGCCCCCAAAGGGGTCCTAGGTTGAGAACTGCTGCTTTAAGATCCCAGACACTAAATCTTGTAATAGTTGTGTCAGAACACTGTTCTAATAACCTGGCATCCTGTGATGCTCACCTTCCCGACAGGATCGCTGAAGACAAATGGGTGCATAAGTTACTGTGGTAACGAAAGCTGATGGTGCCCAGCTATTGCAAACATTTTTTTAATTAAGCAAATTCCACGTTAATGTGCTATAAATGATTTTGTTGGATGGTTTCTGCCTTTAGTTGCATCACCTTAATTGGAATGGGAATGGTATGGATCTCTTCCAGTTTGTCACCAGGAAACTCTCACCCGAATTTCTTGACATACACAAGCGAGCACTTCCAACGTTGCTTCCATTTATCGAAACATCTTAATCGATAGTCCATTGATTCTGGGAGCCCTCTTTTCACCCAATGTCTTCTGTATACATTGAACTTCTTTCAGTATCATTGGTTAACACCTGAAATTGTTAAATGTTGACCAATTCATTTTGTTTTATGACTCTGTTATCCTTCAATCTTCATTTAATATCTATGATATTATTCAATATTTTTCCTATAGAATCCTTTGATATTGCAAATGGAGATTTTATTTTCTTTAGTTCTCTCCATATAGAAAATACTGAACATCTTTTTACCTTTGGGATTTGTCACTCAAGTTATTTTCACATTTTATTCTAATTCTCTACTTTTTCTTCAGCTGTCCTTCTACATTATTTCTTCAGCTCTTTTACTTTACCAATTCTTCCATCTGATTTAGTTTCTCTACATTTCAAAGCAGTTTTCATAGTTGCTCCTGACTTGCATTTTGATTCTTTCTTTCTTTCCTATCTCTTGAACAGCCTTTTGCTTTCTTCACATATGATGTTATCTCAAAACTTGTCTAGTCACTGGTGTTCAATATGACAAATCTATTGTGGAAATAATCTCAAATTCAGAGTCGAAGTCCTCAAGGTCACGTTTTGACCTTCAAATACATTGTCCATGTTTCTTCAGCTTGAACGGGAACTTGGAATGGTATTCCTCGTATTGATCTGGTACTACCACTGACTGCATTGTAGTTCAGAAGGTATTTTGAAATGTTTTTCTTTTTTGATAATAAATGGGATGCCATTATTTTTTGTTTGCCATTCCCAGCACAGTAGACATTATGTTAGTCCAATTTACAATGTGCAATACCAGTTTATCTCAGCTTACAAGGCCTATTATATTAATTTTATGCATTCCTTTTAATGTCTGTAAATCCTAATAGTCCCAAATCCCTAAAATTCATAGATTTGCCATTCTAATTATTAATTGGTGTTCTAGGTGTTTCTTCTCACTTTCAATCGTGCCACTTCAACAAAGGAAGGCTCTTGGAGCTTGCTCCATCCTTGTGACAAAGGGGAACTCTGTTTAGAGGAGGCAACACTGCTACAGGTATATTTTGAGTGTCTCTCAACGTCATGTCCAGTGGCATTCAGGTTATCACTGACCCAACTTCTATTTTTCTTTTCAAAAGTGTGTCACCAGACTCTCCTTTCTAGTTTGTCTTAGTTTTGTTGCTCCAATGAAACGTATTTATCAGGGGTGAATTTGGTGGTATTTTAAATACCAATAAGTAGGTATCGACCCAAGGCACCAAGCCAGGTCACAATCCAAGTCCCTGTGTATAATCACAATTTGTGTTGTTGAAAATGATATTTATAATGAATAATGCCTTGGTCTTGCAAAATTCTATATGTTCACTAGTGTCATTTCTATCGCCTACTTTTCAACTGCTTTGTATCTAATTTTCACTTTATAATTACAGTAATTACAAATGAACTTTAATTGCATGCAATAGTTGGTAAAATATTCAATTTCTTCATTGTTGCTTCTGCTGTTTGCTAAATTTGACTAATGGTCATGTGAGCCTGTTGACATATCACTACTAGAATTGTACTTCAGGCTGCATTTTGAAAGGTTCTTTTTAATGAATATACTCCCATTTCTCTTCAATTTGCCATCTTCAGCAGAGAATAGAGCTATAATTTTGTTCTATTAAATGCCCAATACCAGTCCATTTCCACACACTGCTATCTAGGATATCATTTCATCTCATTTCTAAAAACATAGTTTTTCTAAGTTCATATTATAAGTTCTGCATTTCAATTATCAATTATTAATGATTTGCAGCTGTTGTCATTGTAAGCCGTGCCACATCTCCAAGTGAGAGTCCCAAAAGCTTCCCTCCATCCAGGTAATTAAGTTACTCTCCTATGAGTCCCTTCAAGGTGAAGGGTCCTCTTCTCAGCAGTATTTAGAATACCGTTCTACTGTTATTCAGAGGTTTTCACTGGCCACTTTTCCACAGGTGTATCGTAAGCTCTGCATTCTCTGTATGTCTTCTTCATCTGGCCGCTCCACTGAGGCCGTTGTACCGCGGTGTGATGATCTCACTGGATTTTAAATACTGGCCACATACTTCCCAGCAGCAGAACAACGCTCCAGTTACCACAGAGAAAGTCACGGACAAGGAGGGACAACACTTGGCCAACATCTCAGTGTGAGCCTCTTCCCTTTCTGAGCAATTTCTCACTGTACTGGACTTTGGGAGCATCGAGGGGGCCTCCACTCTGCATGGCCTCATCCGTGTAACAAACGGCACGCTGTCTGGTCTTGCACCAGCCTCACAAGTGTGTTTGCGCCATTGAGGCAGCCATGTGAATCTGCCTCATTAAGGGACTTCCTCTCTTTTGACGGCCCCCTAATTCCCCAAGAATCAGGTCTTTCTCCAAAGACTCGTTTCTCCTGACAACATGTCCAAAGTATGTGATACAAAGTCTCTCCATCCTTGCCTGTAAGGAACATTCTCGCTGTACTTCTTCCAAGACAGATTTCTAAGTTCTTTTATCAATCCACGGTACTTTCAATATTCTTCACCAGCACTATAAATCAAATGCATTGGTGCTTCACCAGTTTTCTTTATTCAATGACCTATTGTCACATGGATATGAAGCAATGGGAAATACCATAGCTTGGGGTTCATGTGTACTTTGGTCCTCAAAAGGACATCTTGGCTTTTCAATACTTTAATGAGGTCTTGTATGGCAGAATTACCCAATTCAGTGTGTCATTTGATGTCTTGACTGCTGCTTCCATGAGCATTCTTTGTGAAACTAAGGAAGACAAAATCCTTGACAACTTCAATGGTTTTTCCATTTATCATGTTGTTCCCTATTGGTCCAGTTGTAAGGATTTTGTATATATTTACATTGAATTGGAATTCATACTGAAGACTGCAACCATTGTTCTCCATTAGAAAGTGTTTCAAGTCCTCCTTGCTGTCCGCACGCTAGATTTGATCATCTGTATATCACTGTGCACTATTCTGAGGTCAAGTCCTTTTTAATCTTCTCCAGCTTCTTGGACCATTTGCTCAGCGTACAGATTGAACAAGTATGGTGAGAGTCTACCTCACCTTTCTTGATTTTCAACCATATAGTGTGCCCTGGATCTGTTTGCACAACTGTCTCTTGATCCATGCACAAGGTTTTCCTCCCAGGGGTGCTTGCTAGGTTCAATCCTTTGATCTTTTGGTTAACAGTTCATCACAACCACAATGCCAGGGATACTAGGTATTCATAGACACTGATAAAAAATATTCTGTTTTCATCTACCAACTTCACCTCTCTTATCACTACCTGCCTTCGGTCAAATTCAAACGAAAGTGCTGATAGTACAGCCAAAATGGACAGTGTCCAAGGTCACTAGGCATCATAAAGTATGGATCAAGATTGACAATTTTAAGAAAGGCCAACATGGCCCGGAAGTTCACAGAGAGCATGTTAAACTTAGAAAATTAGATGAATAAAAAGCTAACAACCACTCCCCCCAAAACAAAACATACCCACTGCCTTTGAGTCAATGGTGACTCATAGCTTCCTCTAGGACCTAGTAGAATTTCCCGTGTAAGTGTCTAAGATTATAACTCATCATGGGAGTAGAAAGCCCTGTCTTTTGCTCTTGGAGTTGGTGGTTTTGAACCAGCAACCTTGTGGATCGTAGTCCAGTGAGTCATGCCTATGCCACCCGCACGCCTAGGATGAATAATGGCAGGATAAATTTTATATTCTGGATGAATATAAATGAACCTAAATATTTTATTCTAGCTAAATGCAAAGTAGAGAAAAGAAACGAGCAATGATAACATAGGCTGAGTAGTTAGAGTTCGATTGATGGGTTGACAGACTGAGAGAAAACAGAGTGGATTCTGGAAGAAGGCCCAAAAAGAGGTTTGACATAATCCAGATCCAAAGGCTGACCTTCAAGGCTCAGGTCAGGAAATACAAAAATCCAGGCAAGTTAGAGCAAAACATATATATATATATATAGTAATACAACAGTTATGTCTAGAGTTCTCACTTTAGGAATTCAGGATTGCAGAATGTGACTGTGCTGGGATTTTCTGACTGCCTAATAGTGAGTCATGTCATCCCAAATGTGTATTGATCTGCACCTGGCCATCCTCATCAGATCCTATATGCTTAATTGCTTACTGTTCTCATCAGAGAACAACCTAGTAACTACATCTCTTAATCATTGCTCTTGATCACTCTGATTCTCCTTCAGTGTTGAGGGACCGAAGAGGCCCCTTTAAATGTAGAATTCCAGGTGCATCCACATCATCATCATGTGGGAAGAGTCCCTTTGTGTCGTGTGAAATCTCACAGGCATGTGCTGCAGCTAATTAATTGGATGACAACCAATCCCTCAAGTTTTTCAACATTATTGCTTTCCCTGCTTTTCACACTCATCATGTCAACACATTTTTCCCCAGTCTGTTAGCTCAGCCTTTTGCTAGCAATATAAAATTATTTTACCAACAGTTGTTTAACCTCTCTCCATTCTTTTTTATTGTTTTGTCTTCTTGAGATTTGTAACCTCTCCTGGGGCAACATCCCCTAAGAATTCTATTGACATGCAACTTCCTCCATCTTCTATAAGAATTTAGCGACAGAAAGTCACATTTTTAAATTGGTAAGTTTTTCTACAGAAGCAAGGCATTTCATTTTTTTGCACCTTTCTTTGACATACAAAATTACCTATTTGAGGAACTATCTGGTTCCAAGCACTATGTCTGATAAATAATGTTTCACATGTTTCATTTACTAACTTACTGGTTCTTCAGAAAAATGCAAAGAAGAAACTGCTCCGCATCTCTTTTTGCAAACTGCTCTTTGAGCATTTCTGAGTAGCAGCTCTGCCATAGCACCCAGGCAGGGCAGAGGCCAGGCCAAAGGACCAATGACCAGAGAAACACTGGCCCATGGACACAGAAACGGCAAGCTTATCCTGACCAAAGAACTGCATCCCTAATAATCCTAATCTTTAATTGGTGCCTATGAACGTCTCTAGTAAGCTCTGCAATCTTGAATATTGTCAGTGAGCTCTTTGTAAACATTGTAATGAATTATCAACCCTTCAGAGACATAAAGCATACCTTGGGAAGGATAGCTGGTATCAGAAATGATAAGAAGGGTGGAAGGTGGAGGCATGTCTGTCTTGCTCTCATAGGAATTCACCTTGGGCTAATGAGCTTGCTAATCTTTTCCCCTATGAAGTGACAGGTGGTGGAATGAGTGCCCCCACCCCCTTTATAGACCTTTTACCTTATTACATTTTCCTTATCCCAGGCAATCAATGTTGACTTATTTCTTATTAATCTGTGTATTGCTGCCCTTCTTAATATGTAATTTTATTGAATTATTTATATTTTCTTTCTTTGACTAATTATTTACAATATACTTTAGTACACTTTAGAGCAGTGGTCCTCAACCTTCCTAAAGCCACCACCCTTTCATGCAGTTCCTCATGTTGTGGTGACCCTCCAACCATAACATTATTTTTGTTGCTACTTCATAACTATAATGTTGCTACTGTTATGGACCAGGCTACCCCTGTGAAAGGGTCGTTCAACTCCCAAAGGAATTGTAACCCACAGGTTGAGAACCGCTGCTCTAGAGGATTATAGATTGCATCTATAACTCATTAATCTATAGAATACATTTATACCTTTGCCACTTTCTAGACTACTCAGGGACCTTTAGCTCTATATATTACCATGCTAACTTATGTGTTCTTTGTCAAGTGACATGTATCTTGTTATATTTTAAAGTATAAAATAATTTATTAGTAATAGGTTCTGTTGTTTCCTTATTAGGTGCTATCGAGTCAGGTCCAACTCACAAAGGCCCCGTGTAACCGAGGAAAACACTGTGCTTTATTGTGCTGTTCTTACACTTCTGGTTATGTTTGAAGCTATTGTTGGAACCACAAGGTCAAAACATCATCTAACTTTTCACTGACGCTGGATTTTACTGAGCATGATTCACTTCTCCAGTGACTGGTGTTTCCAGATAACATGTCCAAAGTACATGAGATGAAGTCTTGCCATCCTCACTTCTAAGAAGCATGCTGGCTGCACCTGCAAAGCAGACTTGTTTGTTCTCCTGTAGTCTGTGGTACTTTCAATATTTCCCCAGCGTAATATTCCATTGCAACAATTCTATGGTGTTCATTTCCCAGATTTCCCATGCATATGAGGTGATTGAAAATTATTTGCATTGGGTCAGGTGCACGTTAAATTATGATACTTTGACCACTTCAACACATTAAATAGGTCTTGTCTGGCAGATCTTCCCAAGGCAATATGTCCTTCGGTTTCTTGATAAGCTACTTTCAAGCAAATGGAATCTTTGATAACTTCAGTTTTTTTCCATCTATCATAATTTTTTATATTGTTCCAATTATGAGGACTTTTCATTTCATTTTACTTTTATTTTCTTTGTATTGAACTGAAGTAGTGCCTCGTGACATCAAACTACAACTTTGAGTATCACAGCTGAGTTGAGAGACCATCACAAGAACACATTGAGATGTTGAGCATTACTGACGTAAAACCTGCGGAGTGGTAAGATGACTTCAAGTTCATCATACAGAAAGAAAGAACACACATCATTCAAATGACAGGAGTGGAGAAAGGCTCCTTGGCAACCTGCAATATACCGATTGCAGAATGTTGCGTGCTGTAAGCAAGGAGGACTTGAGACACTTGCAGAGGAAAATCAAAGCCAATGGCCTTCAGTAGAGGGTACAACTCAAGAGAATAAAAAACCAAAAGCCTTCCAATTGGATCTATAGACAATAGCATAATAAATGAAGAAAAGATTGAAGTCATCAAGTCTTTTATTTTACTTGAATCCACAGTAAATGCTCAAGGAAGCAGTTGTCACGAAATAAAAGAATATATGGCCTAGAGCAAATCTGCTGCAAAAGAAATCACTGGAAGCTCAAGAGCAATATTGTCACTTTGAGGACTAAGATGAGCTCATCCAAAGCACTGGTATTTTTAAGGGTGTTATAAACATGTGGAATCTGGACAATGAGCAGAGAACACCAGAGAAGAAACAATTCCTTTCAAGGATGGTGTTGTTGATGAACAATACTGAGAAACATGGACTGACAGAATAACAAAGCAGCCTCTCTGGGAAATCAGCCAGAATGGACTCTCGAGAAGAGGATGGTCAGATTTGGTCTCAAATAGTTTGGATAAGTTAATGGTGAGGGGGGCAGTTCCTGAGAACCGACAACATAATTGGTAGCGTGGAATGACAGCCATAAAAGAGAAGCACTTTCCAAGCGATAGATTCATACAGTAACTGGATCAACATGACAACTGTGAGAGGCAGTGGTTTCTCCTTATGACAACCGTGTCACCTGGAGTCGGAACCCAGTCCTGGGCGCAGAACAATCACAACCGTTTGCGAGCATGGGTGCCCATCTCTTTATGGGGATTTCCTTCAGTTTCCTGTAACACTGTTATATAATTTTCACTGCCTTTTACATTATAGGTTCTAATGTGAATATTGGAAGGTTGATTTTTTTCTTGATATGTAATGCTTCTTTAAAATTTTTTAATCTTATCAACTTTGGAAAACAATATTTCATTTTATCCTGGCATCCACATATTGTTTCTATTAAGCATTCAGCTATCTGGCTTATTATCTCTCTTATGAAGGCGATGTATCTTTTTTCCCTGACTACTTTTGAGATATTCTAAATTTCCCTGTCAGCTTTGCAGTCATTATATAGAGGACTGCAGTTATTTTACAATTTTGCTCTTTTTTACATTTCTTTTTTATCATAATTATCACTTCAATATTGATTCCACATGACTCTGGTGTTTCCCTTACAGTTGATCTTTCCGCTATATTCCAAATACCATTTTTGCATGCTACCCTTTTCCCTTGGTTTCTGGTCATGGTTTACATATCTGTGTTTCTGGATCACTCATTTTCGCTTTAGCAGCATCTAATAAGTTAACCCTGTCTATTTAGATTCTTGTTTCAATTATTATCGAGTAGGCATCTACTGCTGCAATAGCAGAAATAGTACAAGTGGGTCGCTTTAAAGAAATTTCATTTTTTCAAACTTCTAGAGGCAGGAAATACAAATCTTGGTTCTATCTGGGGCAATTTTCTTCTGTGAGCCACTCACTCTCTCGGTGTCTCTCAACAGTCCGTGGCATTTCTTGGTGCTCATCGGTGTTTGATTTCCCTTGTGCATGTCTCTATGTTTATTCCATTTTCATTGTGTTTAAAAACTCAGAGTGAGTAGGTTTGATTTAAGTTATTCTATTATCTCATTAACTAACCCTTTCCCGCACCACAACAAGTAAACGTAATTGCAGGAACAAGGATTAGGATTTCAAGACATTTGGGGAAGAACAATTTAATACAGATTATTACATTATTCTGTCCTTTATTTTTCCTTTGATTTTTTTTGTAGCTCTCATTTACATGCTGAAATCTTTCAACCTTATTTTTGAAGTCATAAATTACTTGAAGTCATAAATTAAGAATAGCATATTGAGGACTCCATAAAACAACTTTATAATCTGGTTCTCCTATGAATCTAATTTTATTATCATGAAAATATTATTTTGCTTCTGCAAGATTATTTGTTGGATGCTTACCTATTTTGATGATGCACTGTATACATGGTATACAAACAATATTGGTGGAAATTTGAATTGTTTTATAACCTTATGAAAGAGCCCTGGATAGGTAGTCGCTAACGTGCTGGCTGCAAAGTCACAGGTTGATAGTGCAAACCCATCAGCTGTTCGGTGAGAGAGCTGAAGTAGTCTGCTTCCCTAGGAATGCACAGCACTGGACACTGTATTGGGCAAGTCTAACTCAGTCCTGTAGTTCTGCAATGTGTTGGAAATGACGATTTATGAAGGTTGATAATTTCTGGATTATCCTCAAAAGTGACCCTCTTCTTGAGAAGACTTCAAACTTCAATTAGTATTCCCCTATGTCTGTGAGGCTGAGAAAAACGATTCCACTTTAATTTATTCTTAACTATCGTCTGTCAGTCCGAGATGATGAGTGAGACAAAATGTTTGTTCATCTCTCTAAGCATCTCTCCTGTACCCAATATTACCTAAATGAACTATTGCTACCTCGGCTGAACAATGACTTGTTTAAAGAGATTGTGGACAGTTAACCCAGGTTTTCCGATTGTTCTCAGTGGGAGATTTTGTTAAAACTTTACAGTCTACCATTGCCTGAAGCAGAAATCCAGATTTCCTTTTGTTTAAAAAAAAGGTTTAGATTAGATCATCCATTTTAATTCTCTTACTGTGAATGTGTAACTTGCCTGTAAGTATGAATAACAAGCAGAGGTATGCTGTGTGTGTGTGCTTGGGGAGGGTGGTGGGAAAGGGAGCTTGGCAAGAATCCAGATTCTGGGGTAGCCAAAATGGGAAACTTTAACTCTTTTTAGCCAGGATTCAGGTTTATAGAGCATGACACGCAGTAAGCAACGACTTCCTGAGAATTTTCAGAGTTAAGAAATATCCTATTATAAAACATATGAACAGCACAAAACCTGAAAGTTTTTCTTTTGGGCCCTATTCCAAAATCATTTATAAACCTTTCCTAGTTGAACAATGTTTTCTTGAGTATTTATGGATATTGTTTAAAAGTAAATACTTTCTAAAATTGTTTTCAGACCATGTGAATTCTTGAGGGGAGCCAGGCCTTTAGTGTGTTTATGTATAAGATAGCATTCAGAAACAGACAGAATAAAAATAAAAATAAAATAGATTACAGTTTTTCTGTACTCTCAAAACTAACTGCATCAAGACGATACTCACCCATAGTGAGCCTTTAAGGCAGTGTAGGACTGCCCCTGTAGGTTTTTTTGAGAGTGTAATTTCTGAGGAGAAATGAAACCATAGCAGAAAACACTTAGACCATGGTCTTGGGAGGAAATCAAGGTTTTTGCTGAAAAGAGAATATTCAGAACTTTGACCAATATTAATTGCAAAAGGGGACAAAAAATCAGAAGCTAAAAACTAGACATTCTAATAGACTTTCAATTATGCAATACTGAAGACCAAAGAAGTTGTTCTGAACTAAAAATCTGATCAACAAGATAGCACCCGCATGCCTCTTTCTTTGGTTCCGGGGATATAGGCAGGAGAAAATGCAAGCCTGTCTTTCATAGACCTCTAAAAGCATAGTAAAGCTACTGATGCCCTTAATGAGCTCTATGGAGTCACCTGTTCATGGGTTTTACTGAATAGTATACTTCCTCTTACGTAGAGATTAGCAGCTTTATTTTATATTTATAAATTCACTGAAGGATTTCCTTTCAGTGACTGAGATAATGGCAAATGTATTACTTCTGAAATTCCAGAAATCATCTAAATATTTTAATTTTTTACTAAGAGATACATTTTAAAGTCCTAATTTTTAATTAATAATTTTATTGTAGTAAGGTTTTGTTTAAGTAGATATCTGGGAGGTAGAGTAATAGGTTTTATAGCATGTTCACATTATCATCTCTAAATAGAAGAGCCAACTCCTGTAAATAGTTTTGTAATTCCTGGCTTTCAACACAAACTAGAACTGTGAATTCCCCAAACTGTGGTTCATTTTACATGAACATTTTATTCTTTTAGACACATGCTTCTGTAATTTTATTTCATTAAGGTTTACTTGTAAAGGCACGTGACAATAACTAGTCCGTAATAAAAATGAGTGGAAAATAACCAATGTTTCATATATGTTCTCTTTGTTATTATTATTAAATAATTTTATTGGGGGCTCTATCATCTCTTATGGCAATCCATACATTCATCCGTTGTGTCAAGCACATTTACACATATGCTGTTTTTAAAAGAACTCTATGAAGTGCTATAAACCTTTCTCTGAAGATATTGCCTCAATTATTGACCAATGAAAACAGTGATGAGAGGACAACTCTTCCATATTTTTTTTGCCTTAGGTCTGTATCTCTGCTAATCTTCGCTCTCATGATGTCTCTGCAGTTATCGTTTGGAACCGTTACGCGCTCTCTCTCACGCCGCTTCTCCAGCCTGCCCTGTCCTCGGTCTATGGGGATGAAGATGTCGGGATAGTCATTCATGGTCTCAGTTCCTCAGAAAACATTTATTATGTGTATAAGCAATCGCTCTGCTCCTCCTTTGTCCTTTTGACATTTATTTCCTATTAGGAAACTTGTGAGGTAGCCAATCAAGCACGGATGGTTTGGGGTATTCTGTTTATAATATAATGGGGCAATTTATTTGGCTATCTGAGCTTTTATTGTGTTTGACAGGATAAAAAAGTAATGGTTCTCAGACAAGAAAGATTTCTTCTGACCCACACATAAAATTAAAAGAAGGGCATTAATTAAATTGATATGATGCTATAGATCACGTATTTATTTTCACGGCTATTACTTCTCTATAATGAATGCTTGAACATGCAGTATAATGTATAATTTCCACTATAATGTATTGGCAACATATTATAGATGGCAGTTTTTTAAAATGTTCTCCATGCTTTTAGTTCACGTTCGGTTGAAATAGTAAGGAGTAATTCCTTGATGTTTACTGATGTAGAGCATTAAATCAAGGGTAATATATCATAGCAGATATATAAAATGTGGGCACAACTGTTTATCACCCTTGTGTCATTTAGTTTTTGTGTTGAAACCATTTACATGCATTACCAGGAACACATTTTAAAATGATGGAGGCATTTCAAATATGGTATATGATGCACAATACATATTTGATGACATAAACAAATTTTCTATAATAGAAACCAGGTGACTTATGAGATGTTGTATAAAGAAATAATGTATGCTTTTATTTCCATAGTAAATATGCTATACTCTTAACACATATTGACTCACCCTTTATGAATGCCATGGCTGAAATTCTACTTATAATTTTGTCAAGCTTCCAGTTTATGTTATGAGAAGGTAGGTGCATTACGGTATTTAAAATAGTTCAGTTCAAACACCTAGTTTCTACATTTTTACTGTTAATCAATAACTTTAGAATTACCCCCCAAATATCTTTTTTCCAAGGTTCAATGTGGACCACTGCACCACAAGGAGAGCACACACTGGTATTCGTGAGTTCTCACAGGTTCTTGGCTCTTTCCAAACAGAGGCAACTCCTTTCCACAGGCTCTGCTTCTGGCAATTAGCCAGAAGATTTCTTCTTCTACCCTTGAATTCCCCTGGGGACTTAGGGACATTAATTTGCATCACCTTTCCAACTCTCTGACGTGTGGTTTTGCTGTTACCCCCATCCCCAACACACACACTTTGAAGGTTTGTTATCCTGCTTGCCTTTCATTCAATCAGATGGTTATATTTACACAGCGATAAAAATACCTAAATGTCTTTTAAAATCTCTGACCCAGCCATATATTCCCAGACTGCTGCCCGTGGTCTGCCTCCGCTTAGAAAAAAAAAAAAAGATTCAGATACCAGACACTTAAAATGCATCCTATACAAATGAAATCTGTTTGAAAGCTAATAGTATGTATTTATCTCTAATGCTTACATCCATGTTATGGGTGTCAAGTGGGTCACCCATGGGTGCCAGCAAGACTTGTGCATATGTAAGTCACCTCTGCGAAGGGGATAAAGGCAATACAGCAAGGGGATTATCCTCAAAATTTGGTAATGATGATGTCATTAATCAATTGATATAAGAAATTAATATTCCAAATGGAAATAACAGAGATTTAAAAATTAGGAATGCTGACCATGTTCAATCAAATAAGCAGCTCAAGATAAGCAGTTAAATACTAGAAATGTAGAAGCGGGAACACAGAAAATAGATAGAGGTCATTGCTGAAAGAAAGAGCCATCTATGGAATTGCGTCTCGGGGAAAGGCAGGAGATTTATTTTTTTAAAGGTTTAAAAAATTTAGGAGTTTTTTTGTACAGTTTTAAGGCTCAGATGGCCTTTGGTGAACTGTACTTTCCAAAGCACAAAAAGAGAGCACAGCCTAGTTAAGTCTTCACATAAGCTTTACGTTAGAACACCTGGGTGCAAGTTCAGATCTGCTCCTTATCTGGGTGCACACATCAGTTTCTCAATTTCTTTAAACCGTGTCTTCCTCTTGGGTAAAGCGTGGACCACGAAGTGATTTCTGTATCCCTCAGTGTACCATTGTGAATATCAAGCAAAATAAAAGAAATATAGGTGGCTTTGTGAGAATGAAGAGAGGTTAGATACTTGAGCTCCTATTATTTCTCAGGCAAAATTATAAAACCATGAATTCCTATGAGTTTATTCTCCTTTTCTGCAATGTGGAGAGGTTGATATCTTAACTTTTTCCAAATGCAGCAGTATCTTTGAGAAACACAAAGACTAGAGAAAAATTCCCAAATGCTCATTGACATTAAAACATAAGAATTAAATGGAAATTATGTTGAATAAATAATTAAATATGCCAAGTATTTTCATTGTACATAGTCCAGTAGAAAAGTTTTCCTTTTGTATTATGTAAGATATATATACATATATATGCATACAAACACAAATAAACATACACAGGCATAGGTACACATATGTACATGGCATATTTAGAAAGGCTCTTTTAAAAGTTCATGAAAATGGGAATTATGAAAAAGCATGCAAAATTTTTTATACCAAGTACACTTTTATTTACTTGTTATAATATGTCTAAACAGGATTTAGCTTAAAGCTTACAGAAGGCTTTGGAAAGAGCTCCTTTCAGTGCAACACAAATTCTGCTATAATTTTGGCAAGGGCAAACATGTAATTCCTGGTAAACTTGGTCCAAAGGTTGGTGAAGCTACTGACGCTTTATTGAAGTTTATGGTGTTAATTCTCCAAAGAAATCAGGAATTTACAAATAGCTAACTCCTCCTAGGATGGGAGGAGAGTGTTGAAATTAAGTCTGCAATAGTAGACTGCCCACAGCATTTTTCAAGGTAAAAGTAATATTGCTCATGACCTATGTGAATGGAGCAACAGAAAGAACCCCCAACACCAGAGACATCCGAACTGGTTCCATTACACAATGATGATCAAATGAAAGTGGAGTAAGCCTCCTGATTGATGGGTGCCTAAACCACTACACTGCAGTGAGTTGCAGAGTTTCCATAGAAATTGCAAGCAAGCGACATCAATATCCTGAAGTATTTCTCAGAAGAATTGAAACAGCAGATGAAATATGACTTTATCAGAATGCTCCTGAAGGCAAAGGACATTGACCTTGGCAGAGCAATGACTACCAAGAGGTAGAAGTAATCGAGGCAAAGCAACAGTGGAACAAGCAAGAATATACACTTGCATGAATTATCTTCAAAGCAATTTGACCATGGGGGAGGGGGTTGACGTGGGGGTATTGTATGGTTGAACTATTTAATTATATTATGTGCAAATTACCTGCCAATAAAACTGTTAGGTAAAAAAGTATAAAGCCAACCATACTCACCGATATTGACTCATTACTGAATCATATCGACCTCTTTGGGCTTCTGAGACTGTAATTGCAGCCCAACATGTAACCCCCACACCAGCAGGGCTAGTCAATCAAGGGTATAGGTCACAGCAATAGTGTTTTGCGACTACCTCAAGCTTGTGATTGGCCAAAGAACAATAAGATCTTTCTTATTATGAGAGTGTTCTGAGAAAGCTAGCCAAAGCTTTAGCTTTAAAAAAAGCACCCAAGAGAGCCGCTTACCCCACCACGACAATATATGCCTGATCATTCCTCTCATAAGTACAATTTTGTGGAAGTTTCCATTGGAAACTAGTAAGTATCCACAATCCTGGCTTGGATCTTTTTGACTTCTTTTTGTTCCACTTTGTTTTTCTAAACCTTAAAAGAGTACCTGTTTTTCCTCCACTAATAATGTAGACTGCATTGTACTGATTAAATTTCAGGACCCTCTGTTCTATAGGGATGAAGTAAATGGTTTGTATTATTGATAACAAAAGTACTTTGACCCTGATGGAGCTAAAGTTGTAAAATAAATTCATAGTTTTTATTTCTATCTATTTATTCTATTTTCTAAGGATGTTTAGAAGTCCCCTCTGAAGTAGTATGTATGTGTATAAGCTCACTCCTGCATATTGTGTTCTTGTTAGTATAACACATAATTATTCACACATAAATAAACATGGGCGCACATATAAATATATAATATATACATGACGGTGTTAAATTTCTATGTTTTATAATAAGACATCAGTATGTTTAAAGGACAATAAAATTTTGCTCTCATTGAATAAGGAAGACCAAAGATAAATGGATACATTTGAACTATGGTGTTGGCGAATACTTGAAAGTACCATGGACTGTCAAAAGAACAAACAAATCTAACTTGGAAGAAGTCCACCCCAAGACAAGAAGGTTGAGACCTTATCTCCTGCACTTTGGTTATATTATCAGGAGAGTGAGGCCCTGCAGAAGGATGTGATGCTTGGTAGAGTAGAAGAACCTCAGAAGACCTTGGATGGGATGGATTGATGAGTGGCTACAACAATGGGCTCAACCATACAAATATTCCTGAAGGTGCCACAGAACTAGTGTGTCTTCAGTCATACATAGGGTTACTGTAAGTCATAATCAACTCTACAACATCAAAAAACAAAAACAATGCATACATTGTGCTTTTTTTGTTTTTTTGTTTTGCAGACCACACAACCCCCTGTGCCTCAGTTTCCTATGCCAGTATTTCAGGCTTTGCACGTGAGTACAGAGCTATTTGTAAAAATGCATTAGGCATTATTTTGAAACTGTCAGAAGCAGGGTAGAAAATGAGCCAGATTGTGGGCCAGCAAGCTTGACCACGTGAGAGATATAGACAAAATACTGTGAGAACTTATGAATTCAAAATGCTGTGAGAATTATTGAATTAAAACAAACTACAAGATCTCATATAAATGTTTGAAAGAATATCCCAGCTGCTGACAGATCCCCTTAGAGACAGGAAGCTAGATTGGAAATTATTGAATGAAATATTAAGAGAACAGTTAAAATAGCAGCCATGATATTTTTGTTGTTATTTTTATTGTGGGTTTTTTTGTTTGTTTATGTTTTTGACCAGGGTTTGGTAAAATCAGACCTGTAAAACTAAACAGATCGTTCGCTATTTCTGAAAATAAAATTTCATTGGAATTTAGTTATGCCTATTTGTTTATGTTTTCTATCTGGTTGTTTTCTTCATGCTATCAATGTAACAGGAAGAGTAGGGCTGGAGCTAGAGTATTGATTATCATAAATATAATATGTCTTCTTGAAGCCTAATTAAAGTATTTACTCTCTGGCACTTTACAGAAAAAGGTTGCTGACCCGTTACCAAGTAAGATCTCTTAGAAGGCAGGTCTCTTGACTTTATTAAGGCCACTTTCTGGTCAGTCCATCTGGGTCAATTGCTCTTTAATATATTCTTAGAGTCAGTAGTAGTCCAGTGATAAAACGCCCTCCTTTTATGCAGGGTACTGGAGTAAATGTCTTGATCAATGTACCTCAAGTGGAAGTGAGTATGTTGCTAATATGCTGACCAGGTTTTAGCACATTATGATTCATAATCAGTTATGGAGATGTTAAGGGACCAGGCAGCACTTTGTCCACTCAAGGGGAGTTAATATTGATAACGAAAGATTCTCAAATCGCTGATATTCTGTAGCTGGTGATGGTCACTATAAAATTTTCCCCCTGGGTGTGTGGACTGTAAATTAAAACCTTCCGCGGCATAAAGAGGGAGAAAGCACACAGTTATTGACCGTCCAAAGACATGCAAAGAAAATAGGCATGTTTTTGAGAGTGTTTGCTGTTGTTAGGAGCAGAAGAGTCAAAAGGATTTTACTGGGGTTTTTTTGTCCAGGTATTGCTTCTCCCCGTCCTAAAGATTATTATCATGTGTTTCATGGTTGGTTGGTTGGTTTTTAAGTATCTCTTTAGTAGAAATACACTCAATAGCACTTTAGAACACAACAGCTCCCGGGCTGTCTCCCCCATTGCCCAAAGACACAGGGCGGTGCAGGCAGGCCTGGCACACGCTTCAGGCGGAAAGACTCGCATGGTGTAAAGAAGCAGTGGCCCCATCCGTCCGCTCACAGCCACGGGTCATGAGGCACACACGTTGTATTATTCATCAGCCGATTGATATTTATTGCACATTTAAAATGAATGTATTTATTAATATGCATGTATTTTGATCATATTCTGAAGCCTGCAGCAGGGAGAGTTTTTCTGTAATTTCCTGTAGTTCTTTCTGGATTGTTGGTCCTTCCATGTTTTTGAGTTTGAACACTCCCACGCTTGTGCAATGTAAGTGCCCTCCCTCCCTCTGTCCACCTCGTTTTATTTTCCTTCTTCTATATCTTTATTCTTTCACCTCTTTTTTCCCTTTCCTCCTTCTCCTCTTCGTCCTTTGTTTGCTCGCTATTCTGCCTCTTCTTTGTTCCTCCTTTCTTCAAAAGGAGTCCATAGAGTGAGCTACACTCTACATGTTTCTGTGCTGTGTATGAACACAAGGGAGAAACATGCTAAACCCACTCTTGAAGGCGTCAGAACCCACCAGCAAAGACCAGGGGACATAAAACGAAACAGACTCTAAAGGGAGTGCAGGATATCCAATGACAAATCAAATGCCAAATTCAGAGGCCAGAAGGATGCCTTCACACTCTTCTGGGAGAACAGCTGCTCCACTCCGGTCACTTCTGACACATCAGGTTACCCTAAGTAACAGGCATGAGGTTTGCCTTCTCAGTAAGCATGTCTGCGGTCTTCTTCTCTCCCTCTGAAATTTAGTTCTTCCAATAACTAGGGCAGGGTTCTCAAAATGTCGATCGCGATCTACTAGTGATCGCAAATGTAGTGTGGGTAGATCGCATGGCATTAAAAATAGACGTACACCTATCATCCATCCCCTCACTTAATTGACATACATCGCAGCCAATTAGATGCATACTTTGGTGTCAAACGCATGCCCAATAACTGTGCTAGGTACGGCAAAACTGACCAGCTAAATTATCGTCATTTTTAAGTATCGTCATTTTTAAGACCTTGTTTTTTTTTCACTCTTAAACGTAAGAAAGGGTATTAAAATGAGTCGGGGCGCTGGACCAAGTAAGAAGACAAAAACATCTCACTTTCATACGGAATGGGAGATTTTGACACTACAGGCCAACATTCAGTTGAAGTCCAGAGCGCATGAACAATTCTGGAACTTACTCGCAGAGGGAAAGTACCCAAACATGAGGAAATGTGCTACCTCCTTGACTGCATGATTCGGCTCTACGTAATTATGTGAGTCAGCCTTTTCCCACATAAAGATCACTAAGTCCAAGTACCGTTCACTATGACTGATGATCATTTGGAAGTGTGCTTCAGGCTGGCTGTCAGCAGCTACTGTCCGGACTATGCATCCCTGGCTTATTCCATTCAGAGCAAGTCATCAGAGTAAATTCAGGTCATGATAAAAAATGTACATAGTTAATTGTGTTGTCTTGTGCAATATGGACTCATACAGTTATTCAAGACACATAAACATATATTGTACATATAAAGAATTCTCAATGCATCTATGAATAAATGTAATAAATAAAAAAAATAAATATATGTTTTGCATGTTTGTAGTTGGTAGGTCATTTTAACTTGATCACTTTATAAGTAGCTCTCATGCTGAAAAAGCATAAGTAGCCCTGAGCTAAGGACTTCTTGGCTTTTTTAAAACTATTTACTGGATCTTTCAATGCAGTCTATACTATTAGGTTCCTCTATATTTTCACTCCTAAGTTTCCTGTTCTGTATCACCAAAATGTTTGCCTTAAATTATGAATTGTTGAAAGACTATTTTTCTAGTGAGCTCTGTGTTAATCAAAAAATTACATTCGCTGTGCCAAATTATGTTTGTAAATATTGGGTGGTAAGAGTAACTAGAAATTCATTAACTTATTGACATCTCTTCAAATAACAGTTTTTAATTATATCTTAGAGGCTTTTCCATAAATGTCTTGAGCAACTTTCTGGACAAAAAGAAAAGGAAAACCTGTCATATATTAATTTTCTATAGATGATTCTTTTGGGTTAAAAAAAGAATTATCCTTCTAAACATGCCACAGGTTGCCCCTACTTAAGTTTTAGTTTTTGAATTTTTAATTCTGCTGTGATTTTCATTTTGGAAATTTTGGTTTATGAAAACTAACATGAAAGTGAGAGAATAGTCACTTTTACATAACAAAAAGAAAGTATTTTCTACTTCCTCTTAAAGCTTAAACAGCAAGAAACTGTGACAAAAAGGGGAATTATTAAGATACATGTATGTGTGATGTTCTTGAACTGCCACCTAACCGAAGAAAATAAAATTAATGAGAAATTAATGGATGAATTGTTAGCGTTATATTTTTGTTTCAAGACTTTTGACAAAGCAATCTTGCTTAAGAGATTTCTAAGGGATGAATGACTTTTTATGTCAGATATTCACTAGGATTTGCTTCTCATAATGTTCTGGGACAGATCCCTATATAATGACACCCTAGATTAAAATCACAACAAAAGAATGAGTACAGATGGGAAGTCCAAATGTCCATAAAGGAATAATGGCAAACATGTCTCCTAGGTTGAAGCCACTTCTGCCTTGAAAACGGGTTGCCTTTCTTCTCATCTTCTCTTTATCCCTAATCTCTTTCTTAGTTTCTACTTCTTCTTGGAAGTTTTGTCATTTTCAGCATCTTTGATTGCTTCTGTCATGATATTTTACATTTCAAACTGTCATATTTTATGGATAACAATTAATTTCTCTGGGCTAAAATAGCCTCAAAATGAACAGCCAGGAGTGTTGGTACTCCATGCAGATATAAGCTTTTACTATCATTGTATTTTGTTGGTTTTATTTTCATTGAACATCTAATTTCATTGCACATTTAGTATTTACTATATGTGCCAGAAATATGGTTTTGATATTCAATTAGTCAGAACTAATTTCCATTATAACTCAACAGTGGAGGAAATGAAAACAAGCACACAGAGAGGGAGAATGGGCAGGAGACTTGCAAAGTCTCAGTTTAAATGGATGGGAATCAATAAGATTCACTTCCAGCTGAGTTTTCAATCGCTCCTTCAAAATATTATCTTAATCTTTTCTTAATTAAATTTGGTTTTCTCTGTTCCTTTTTTCATCTTTCTATACTTTATATATACCTTTTTTAAAGTGCACAATGTTTTCATTTGTTATTTCTCCTACTTCATTGAAATAATAAATATAATTCAGTGTATTATGAAGGTCACATTATAATCAACAGGCAGCTTTTCTCAAATATTTGACAAATCAAATAGTAATCATTTTAGTATTCAAATTAACTTAGAGAACATTCATATGACTTTATATACCAGTTAATATAAACATATCTGTAAATGTATATATGCTTTTAAATATTCTTATTTTAAACAGAATTCTAAGTCACAGTATTTCCTGAGGGGCTTGGTGTGCAGACGCATTGCATATCCACACTTTCTGTTGGTTGTAAATATTTATAAACAAGTGACAGAACACAGAGCCAAAGTGAAGGACTAAAAAATATATAAACAACGACAACAGCAAACAAAAGCCAGAGAACCTCACTACCATGGAGTCCATTCTGCATGCAGGACTAGGAAGCAATACTTTGGCATTTCCTAGATGAATGAAAAGTGCCCCTTTTAATGTTGTGTTTATTAATTTACCAAAGAGAGAAGGTGGAGTCAGCTCATTCTAATTACACATCAAGTGTCCAACTCAATCCCTGCCCCTTGCTATTTTTAAACCACTAACACTGTAATCAACCCCTTCCCCATGAACTGAAGAGTTCTTGTTGAAAAGCATAAAGTAGTAAGTGTAAGTTTCAAGCAAAATCAAATCAGACATATCCTACTGCCATTGAATTGATTCTGATTCTTGGCATCTTTAGAGGACAGAATAGATGCTTGGTTCTAGCTTCTTGACTTAAGATCATTGCTTCGATTCTTCCTGCTGCGGCCCTAATATTTCTAAAGTCTGATCTATTGGTAAACTATCCTGACAAAACCTTTGATACTTGAATGTAGGAGGGCGTGTGCCTATCCTCTGAGAACTATGTTCATGTAACTGTGCTCATATAGTTATCTCCCTTCTGTCCACACATTTAGGACACATTTAGGTTGGATGCCATCCAGGCACAGTGACCCTGTGCTCAACAGACCCTATGTCTGACATACCGCTGTCGGGTTCTGAGCCATGCTTGAAATCATTACTGGGCTTGAGCCCATTGTTGCAGCACCAGTAGCAATAAATCCTTTTGAAATTATTCCCCCTTTTTTTTAACCATCTGACCGTCTACTAAACCACGCTTGAAATGCTTTTCCAGGGACTGACCTTTTTGATAACCTGTCCAAAGTATGGGAGACAACGTTTCCTTTTCTCCATCCCAAGGAACATGCTCATGGTTCTTTTTCTTTCCTAACCAATTTGTCTGTCTTCTGGGATTCCGTGCTATCTTAAATATTCTTCACCAACACCATAACTCAAAGATATAAATTCCTCTTTGCCATTCCTATTCATTGTCCAGTTTTCACATGAATACTACATGATTGAAAAACCATGGCTTGGGTCAAAAACTTCTCACTACTCAAAATCATGTCTTTGCTTTTTAACATTTAAAATATTGTTTCTTGCAACATATTTGCCTGCTGCAATACATCACATGATTTCTTGATAGCTACTTCTTTTTTACCCCTTTTTTTTGTTTCTTCTATTTATTTATTGCTTCTTCTATATATTTATTTTTAAACATTTTATTAGGGACTCATACAACTCATCACAATACATACATCAATTGTATAAAGCACATCTGTACATTCTTTGCCCTCATCATTTTCAAAGCATTTGCTCTCCACTTAAGCCCTTTTGCATCAAGTAATCTTTTTTCCCCTCCCTCCCAGTTCCCCCCTTCCTCATGTGCCCTCGATAATTTGTAAATTATTATTTTGTCTTATCTTGCCCTGTCCGGCATCTCCCTTCACCCCCTTTTCTGTTGTCCATCCCCCAGGGAGGAGGTCACATGTATATCCTTGTATTGGTTCCCTCTTTCCAACTCACTCACCCTCTCCCCTCCCAGCATCGCCCCTCACAGCCCTGGTCCTAAAGGGATCATCCGCCCTGGATTCCCTGTGCTTCCAGCTCCCATATGCACCAGATAGCTACTTCTACACATATTGGTTCTAGATCCAAGCAAAATGAAATTTTGATAACTTCCATCTTCCCGGCATGTATCAAAATGTTTTCTTTTCATCAATTGGTCAGCATTTTTGTTTTGTTTACATCGCAGGGCAATCCACATTGAAGGCTGTGGTCTTTCATCTTCAGCAGTAAATGTTCTCCATATTCAGCAAGCAAGGCTGTATCATTTTTCTTTTGCTGGATGCTCTGGAGCCTTCCTCCAATCCAGCTGCGTCATTCTTCCAAAAATCCAGTTCTTTGGGATATTGAACTCAGCATACAGATTCAGTAACTATTATGAATGTTTAAGGCCTTGGTACAAGATAAAGCCATGACATGAGTTTAAAGCATACAGTACACCTTAGTGTGTTTAAACAACTATCTCTTAGTCTATGTCTCTGAGCAAATAATCATTCTGGAATTACTATTCTTTACTATCTTATTCACAATCTGTTAAAAGTTTACTGTCTTTGCATAGAAAATAAAACACGGGTAAACAGCTTTCGGGTATTTGCTTTCAACCCCAAACCACCTCAAATAAGCGATTATATCTTTTATTACAAGTTCTCCTATTAATCCAGCTTGGATTTCTGCCAGTTCCTTGTTTCTGTATTACTACAAGCATCTTGAGTCATCTCCGCAAAATTTTACTTGCTTATGACATTAATGCTATTGTTCTCTATTTTTTTTTCAAATTCTGTTGGACCACATATCTTTGTAGTGGGTTCCGGTAAGTATCTCTTCCAGTCTGTTGGGCAGCTGCCTTCTTCCAAATTACTTGGCATATAGTACAGTATGTGGTCTCCTTGAAACCTGTTAATCCCTCTTATGTCATTTCTTCCAGTTATATTAATTAGTCTAAATTCAAGTACAGATTTCAAAATCTCTTCTGGTCTCTCTCTTTTTCATTTTTAATGACCTTTGGTTTCTTCATACATCACGTCCTGGATAGCATTCCATAGTTCTTCCAGCTCATGTTCATTAGGGTACACTGTATCAAAATTATTCTTTACCTGGCTTGAATTTTAAGTAAGATGTACTCAAGTTTATGTCTTTGTTTTCATGGATATATATTTTTTAATTTTCCAGCTTTAATCTAATGTTATATATGCATACTTGATGGCCTTGATTGGGCTGAGGATATTGAGCTTCTTCATTGTCTTTCTCTACAATTGTAGTTTTTTTTATGTCTATGTTCATCTGGAGAGGTACACATGAATTGTAGCTGTCAATTGTATTAAAAAAGGAGTTTTCAGTGAATATTTCATTTTTATCACGTTATCCAACATTATTTATACTTCCAAAGCTCTCCTTTCTCACTACTTATGCTTTTTGTTTCCAACTTTCATTGCAATCACCAATATTTATCAATGAATCTTGATTGCATCAGACTGCAAATATTTGTCAACATCTTTATTTGGCCAACATTTCCCATCTTTGGATTCATGTTTGGTACATATGAATAATGCCATATTAACTGTTCTTTCTTGGATGCATATAGATATATCATTACTGATAGCACTGTAATTCAGAATAAACTTTGAAATGTTCATTTTGCTGATTAAAAAAGCATTATTCACATATAATTTTTTATTTCCCAAATAGTGGAACATATGCTCGTCCCATTAAAAATATTCAATGCCAGTCAATTCCAAACTAACTAAGGCCTAGGAGATTGTTCTTTATGTTTTCCATTTCATTTTTACAGTGTCCTATTTTCCTGGAATCATACCTGTGAACTCTATGTTTCAATTACTAAGGAACGTTTAAAGTGATTTCTTCTTATTCTGAGTCCTGTCATAAAAGCAATGCATGTCCCAGGAACATTACTTCAAGCACATCATTAAAGTTGACTCTACTTTGAGGAGGCAGCTTTTCCAAGTTGTATTGTGAATGCCTTCCATCCAGAGGGGCTCAATTCCCCACACTATCTTAGACAGTAATTCCTGTTATTTATTAACTTTTCACTCAAAGATAGAGGACCATGTCCTTCTCCGTAGCCCATCTTACTTTGCAAGCTCCACTGAAACTTTCCTATCATAGGCCACCCTTATAACATACATTCATTTTAAATGTCCGCAACATATTTTCCAGCACCCCAACAATGTACAAGTCACCACAGTATGACAAGCTTAGTATGAATGATAAGGGTATATTTGCTAAGTCTGCCAATTTAGAGTTTATTATATTCTGAAATTTTTTTATCTTTTTCTTCTGAAATTTTGACAAGAGTGATAAACCTACTGATACCTTGGACTTCAATAAAATTATGCCTTTTTCCATCCTCTACCACCCACCCCAACAAATATATAAAGGAAAAATTGTCTGTAGGAAAATTGTCTGTATTCATACTTCAGTGTTCTAAATGACCAACATAACTGTTAGAACACATGGTTTTTCATTTTCCTCTTCTCACTGGTCTACCACGACTAAGGGACATTATTCATAACACTGAAAAGGCTGAGATATAATTGGCCACTGAAAACATAATATATTGACAGCAAGTTGATTCCAAACTATAAACTTCATTAAGAAAACTATGCACCCCTTTCCTTTGGGAATTCCTAAGGGATTTTATTTTCAGGCCTTTCTTATTTTCTGTAGTCTCGCTCCATTCCTCCCCAAACTCCGTGAACAGTAAAGGTTTAACTACTTGTCCTTTAATATTTCTTAGATTGTTTTTTTTTTCATTTACTCACTCTGAGAGTTACATAGTTCAAGTCAACTTGGAGAGATATGAACGTGTAGGGGTGGTACTCAGCCTGGTCAGAAATGTCACAGGCTGATGGAGACTCATTGTGGGCATGGCCCAGGGAAGCTCCCCCTTTTCTCTGTCTAGAGATGCTCCTGATGGCTCACCTGGAGAGCAGCCTGAGCCCTGCCAAGTGTCTGCTGACCTCGAAGCCACATGACTTTGCACACGCCAGCTGTGATCTTCCTGCATTCCGCATCATTGCATGTGGCTGGGTGAGTCAGAAGAGGGACTTATGGACTTGAGTTGAACTGGGCTGGGATGTTTTCTTGATATAAAATACTTTCTTTCACATACTTGAGTGTCACTGGATTTGTTTCTCTAGTCAAAGACTAACACATTCACGTCTTTGCAATGATTTTTAAGCTATGTGCTTTAATATCCTAGACTACAAAATGTAATTTGTGATTTATTCATGAGTCATGATATTTCTTTGAAGTTTGGGAGGATTAGTTTAACCAATTTGCTCAGGGATGCTTAGCCTTAATTCATGTTTGTTTGTTTTTTAAAGAAAAGAAACCATAACTACTGTTGCTGTTGTTGTCAGGTGCCATCAATTTGGTTCCAAACCATAGCAATCCTCTGCACAACAGAACAAAACTGCCCTGTTCTGCACTGTGGTGGTTACATACGCTGGTACCAACTCGAGACAATTAAACAGTGAAGAGGTGGAGGTTAGTTTGTCAATCAGGTCACAACTTGATAACCTCATTTGGAGGCACGAAGGAGATCAATAGCTCACTAGAGGCCAGATACACTCTCTCCTTGGTCTTCCTGCCAACAAGCTACATAGAGCTACACTGATGGAGTCAGAGTCCAGTACTAAGATGCTTACACCACCACTGGGTCCACAAGACTTTCCACCCACTGGTCTGTGATCTTCCTGCATTAAACATCACTGCATAGCTGCATGAGTCTAAAGAGGACTAGTATCAACATTTGATGTAATATCAGACTTATGAAATTGATCTGGACTAGGCTGGGATGTTTTCTTAATGTACGATTTTTCGTTGATGTAAAGTTCTCTCTTGTATACATATGAGTGCCTCTGGATTAGTTTCTCTAGTCAACTCAGACTAACACCTGCACAATCTTCACAACAGTTCTATTCTTTCAGTCATGATGCCAATTAATTTCCTTAAGGGTCTTCCCATTTTCCAGTGCACTTCCATTTTACCAAGAATGATGTCATTCTCCAAGAATTGGTCTCTGCAGACAACATGCCCACAGTACATGAGGCAAAGTCTTCCCATCCTTGCCTATAAGGAGCATTCCGAGGACATTTCTTCCAAGACAGATGGGTTTGTCCTTTCAGCAGTCCAGAGCTTTTGTCAATATTCTTCTCTAACACCACAGTTCAGATACAAAAGTTATTTTTCAGTCGTTCTTATTCCGTTTCCAACTTTCACATGTATATGAGGCAACTGAAAATACCATGGCTTGAGTCAGAGGTACCCTATGCCTCAAAGTAATACCCTTAATTTTTGTACTCTAAAGAGGTCTTGTGCAGCAGATTTACCCAATACAATGTGTCCTTTGATCTCTTCACTGCTGCATTCATGAGCATTGATTGTGGATACAAGCAAAGCAAAATATAGACAAGACCAGACATTGAGGAAGCACTTGCCTCCTCGCTTGCTAGGAAGATGCTGTTGAGAACCTTACGCCTCGCTCCAAAATAGTGTCAGATACTGAAGGTCCAATGAATGGAATCAGAAATTGTTGGACATAGTGCTGGAGGATGGGTCCTTCATGTTGGAGTGCATTTGACTGAAGAGTAGCTTATTTCTTGGAATGACGTTTACCATGATGGCAGGAGTCAGGGAAAGCCAGTAAGAATACATACAGCCTTCTGTATCTTCCTTTGCTGATGGGTCATGACTCAAGGTAAGGAGAAACATCTGAAAAAAATCTGCTAATGAGTGAAATTTGGACTGTGCAAAGTATGAATCTAGGAATTTGGATGTGGGTCAACACTGACATGGAACGCATCAAAGTAGACGTCCCAGTTATAAGTGAGATGAAATGGACTGGAATTGACCATTTTGAAACAGAAAATTACATGGTTTACTATTCCAGAAATAACACAATCAAGAGGGAAGGCCTGGCATCAAAAAGACATTGCAGAATTAATCATGAAGCACAATACTTTCTGTGATGGGATTATACCTATCCGCCTTCAAGGAAATACAATCAATGCAAACATTATTCAAATTTATGCACCAACCACCAAAGCTAGTGATGAAGAAATGGAAGAATTCTACCAATGACTTTAGTCAGAACTTGATGAAACATGTCATCAAGATGCACTGATATTATTGGTGATTGAAATGCAAAAGTTGGAAACAAAGAGGAAGGATTACCAGCTGGAAAATATGGCTGGCTTGTTGATACAGGCAAACCTGGTGAATGCATGAGAGAATTTCGCAACACCTATGACATTTTCATTAGAAATACCTTTTTATAACAACACAATTTAACCATATCATGGACTTCTCTGGATGGAAAACACAGAAATCAATTTGACTACATCGGTGAGAAGAAATTATGGGGAAGTTCACTATCAGCAGCTGAAACCAGACCAACGACTGAGACCATCAATTGCCTATATGTCAGTTCAGTATAAAACTGGAGAAAATTAAAACAGTCCCTGAGAGCTAAAATACAACCTTGAGTCTATTTCACCTGAATTTTGAGAACATCTCAAAAACAGACTTAGTACATTGAACACTAATGACAGAAGACCTCAGGAGTTGTGGGTGACGTCAGGAGTTGGGGGTGGCGTCAAAGGGAAAGGGGAGAACAAGGCACAGGAAAGGTGAACACCTTGTATGACGGCACTAAGGACAACTGCAGTGGGCACAGCACACTCACTCTGTGTGAGGTGACACTGCCTTTTTTCAGGAATTAGAGATGCAGAGAGATTTGTCTCTTTTTGCTTATCATAGTTCTGATAAGACTGTGGATATTCCCAGACATGTAATTATTTATTTCATCTCATTGTGTTAATCCCCCAACCAGGGGCATTGACTGCTGTGAAGGCAGCCAAGGGCAGGAAACCAACAGTGGGATCCAGAAAAAAAAAATGAAAAGAAAAGGGAGGTGGGGTGGAAGGAGGATTGGTATAAAAGAAAAGCAAAAGGGTTTGGGGAGAAGAGGGAAGAACTGAAAAGAAAGATGCATAAATAAGACGGAGGCAAACTTAAAAATGCATGGTACAATTAGCATGGGGCTGCGATCTGACTGGCGGCCTTCGGGTGAGGACGTACGTGTGGTCATTGGGAGGTTGTGCAAGGTTAGAAAGGTGACCAGGCCATTGTGGATGCTGCTGAAGCCCTCAGTAAGCAGAGCTGCCATCGGAATGCTACTTGAAAATAATTCAGCATGGCTATGCTAAGGCTCTTTCTGCCTGCAGCTTTTGTTCAACATCTCCTCACTGGCATTTGAGTTACTTTATCATTTCATGTGGAGCTCTGAGTTTGAAGATTCACATCTATATTTGCTTCATTAGGTTTCTGGACTTCTTATTGTAGAACATCTGGATAGCATACTAGCGTAATGTATTTCTAGTACATTCTCTTCCAGTTTCAAAAAAAAAAGCCAAAGTATTGATATTTAAGAGAACATATTTAGCATATTTAGTTCGAATTTTTAGAGGAGAAATTAGAAGAGAGTAAAATGTCAAATATAATATTGGAAGAAAATTACAAACTATGGAAAGATGCTAATAGTATAATCAATGTTTAAGCTTAACTTATCTAAAGGTAATAGCATAATTCAATTTATTAAGAGTGATTATACTTAATATTTTAGGGATATAATCACTCATATTAGAGAAACCAAAAGAGTGATTCAAGATTGCAGTTTCCTGCAGCGTGTATATATGTGGAAGATGCTGCAGGCAGGATGGGGTGTATCATCGGCCTCAAATGTTACCAGAATTTGTTCTAGCTCTTAGACTGAATTGCCAGTGCCATCATGTTAATTTAAATAATGTTTAAGCTTTCTGTCTTAAGCATGTGATCTTCAGTAAATAATTATAAAACAAAAATAACACATCTATGTCCTAACATCATAAATATTTTCAAATAGAACAACTCTTTTCAAAGTTGTTGTTGTTGCTATTTTTTACCTGAAAGCGTCTTGAAAATAACACTCCACTTAAAAATAACACTGCTTAGTGAAATATTTTCTTTTTTTTAAAATCATTTATTGGGGGCTCATACAACTCTTATCACAATCCATGAATATATCCATTGTATGTCAAGCATATTTGTACATTTTTGCCATCATCATTCTCAAAACCTTTGCTTTCCACTTGAGACCTTGGTATCAGCTCCTCATTTTCCCCCTCCCTCCCAGCTCCCCTCTCTCTCATGTGCCCTTGATAATTTATAAATTATTATTTTGTCTTATGTTACACTGTCTGTTGTCTCCATTCACCCACTTGTCTGTTGTCCATCCCCCAGGGTGGAGGTTATATGTAGATCCCTGTAATTGGTTCCCCCTTTCCACTCCACCCACCCTCTACCCTGCTGGTATCGCCACTCTCACCACTGGTCCTGAAGTGGGGGATCAGGTATCAGTTATCAAAGAACAAAAAAGCATATCCTTGTGAAGGGTGGGGAACTACAGATTGGGGACCCAAAACCCATCTGTAGATAACTGGACATTCCCTTACAGAAGAGTCACAGGGAGGAGACGAGCCAGTCAGGGTGCAATGTAGCAACGATGAAGCATACAACTTGCCTCTTGTTATTAAATGCTTCCCTGTCCCCACTATCATGATCCTAATTCTACCTTACAAATCCGGCTAGACCCGAGGATGCACACTGGGACAGACAGGAACCGGAAACACAGGGATTCCAGGATAGATGTTCCCTTTAGTGAAATCTTATCAGTGAAAAAGAAGATGGAGAAGAGGGCTAGAGAGAAGCCATATGGAGAATGATCAGAAGACAAACCAAAACCTGCATCAGGGTTGGGGGAATTGCTTTTCAGTATCCGAGCTCCCAGATTCCCCAAGGAGCCCTGGTGGTTTATGCAGTGGTTAAGAGTTGGACTGTAATCCTCATGGTTTAGTAGTTCAAAAGCACCAGCAGTTTCCTGGGAGAAGGGCTGGGCTTTCCACTCCCTTAAACAGACACTATCTCAGAAGTCCACAGGGAGTCACTATGAGTCAGCGTTGACTAGATGGCAGTGAGTTTGGGGTTTATACTCCCTAAACACCCCAATGCCCCCAATATGTTCACCCCTCCAAAACACATCTAATTATTATGCATATTATTTCAAGCTCTTCCTTAAACCTCTTTCACTTAGAAAGAATACTTCTTTTTTCTGAATTAGAGATTCAGAGAGAATTTTTCTTTCTTTTTGTTTCTGGTAATTCTGGTAACGCTGTGAACATTCCCAGATGAATAATTACTTCATTCATATGTGTCACAAATATTTTTTATCACCTACCGCATGTCAGACCCTGTTGAATGTGTTGGGGCTAGAGTAGGAAATAAAATAGTGTGGTTGTCTATATGCATTTGTTCTCAAAGATACATTGCATTTAAAACCAAACTCAATGAGTACATACGCACTCTAGGATAAAAAAGCTCTAACAAGATTGCTATTTTAGATACAGTCAATAAAGGATATTAGTTTCATAGTAAGAGACTTGAGGACTGGAGCCTGAATCAAATGAGAGAAATGTATGTGTTGAGAGGATAGACGGTCCAAAGTGTCCTGAGTGGGAACTGCCTGCCTGTTCGGAGAGTGGTGAGAAAGCCACCATTGCTACTGTTATCTGAGCAAAAGGGAGAAGATTAAGGACTGAAGAAGCTGTTCTGATCGCAGAGGCAGAGGTTTCTGAAGTTCATTCAAACTGTGATGAAACACCATTGAATAATTTTGAGTATGAAAATTAAAAACCATGCTTCTTTGTTATTTTAAAAATGTATTTCAAAGGCTGATACAAAACCCCTGGTAGCTGGGTGTTTAAAGCGCTCAGTGGGGCTCATCAGTAGGTGAGCGGATCAGTCCCAGCAGCTAATTTACAGGGAACTATGTAGGATGATACGTTCATAAATACGTACAGTCTTGAAACCCCGATGAAGCAGCACTACACCATCCTTTTGGGTCGCTATCACATTGAATTGATTCCGCGATGGTGTGGCTCGATAGGATGTGAGAAATAAGCTGACGAGAGTGCGGAAAGGAAGACCTGAAGCAGGGAGATCAGTTGGGGAGCTAGAGTAGAATTCTAGGGAACGAAGATCTTCAGGGATGGTTCAGCAGTCGAATTTGCCAGAATTTTTCAGACATTAGATATGGTTTGAAGGGGGCACTGACATGATTTTTTACAGCAGGTTACAAGGAAAAGAGAGGGCGCAAAGATATAGGCAGTTATGAGAAGGGCCGGTTGTGTTGTCATTTGCTGAAACAGGAAATGCAGAGAAGGATGGTGAGGAAGTAGTGGTCAAGAAATGAGTTAGGGGTCAGGTCAAGTTTGAACCAAGCAGAGTTACCACCATACAAGCCTGAAGCTCAAAACTTGTGGGAAACTATAGGAATGAAATTGCTCTTGTTACCAGACACAGACCTGGACGAGATTACCCAATGAGGGTGTAACCTTGAGGAGTCAGGAGACTGAGTTTGGAGCTACCAAAGAGGCTGAGAGGGTCAGAGAAAGGTCAGAGAAATCCAGTAAGGTCAGAGAAAAAGCAAGTGACAACAGGATCCTGGAGCCAAGGGGGGAAATGGTTTCAGTTGGTTTGTGTCAGTGTAAAAATTTCTTAAAACCCCAAACAAGATAGTAGAGAAATTTACTTAGCTCTGAAATTGCCATAAACACACACACACACACACACACACACACATGAGCAATGCAAAATCTAACAAATAATTTTGTCATAATAATTTTTAAAATTTATTTTCAACTTAAAAATATATTATTAATTTGGAGTTAACACATATATCATTCCATAGTTCAATCATGTCAAGCAGAATTGTGCAATTGCTACCACAATCAGTTTCTAAATATTCTTTTTCTTCCTGGACTCCTTCACATTGTCTCCCTATTAACCCCACTCCCCCAACCACCACCACGATCACCACTGTCCCCGTTCCTCCCCAAACCTTACTCTACTTGCTCTCCCTATCGATTCATCAAGCCTGGATTTCACATACCAAAAAACAGAAGAAACATATAACACAACTTCAAAAGGGTAACCCCCAATGGCACAACATCTCGGAGGTACACCCTAATATAAACAAACAGAAACAAAAACAAAACTAAAATATAGAAAATATTGAAAACCACATCAGGTCCCGCATGTATCAGACAGGGATCATCTAACAAAGTTTTAACTGTTCAGTGAGATGTATTCATTTAACCTCCTATACTCCTCTGTCCAGTGGGTTCTCTTTAGAGACCATTTTCTCCCCATCCCTCAACCATGCTTAGAGGGAGTTCAGTGGAGGCTAATTTCCTATGCAGTCTCAAAGCTGATTCTGGGGTTCCCAATGACATCCCCAGTCTTCTGCAACCCAGATTGTTACAATTTAGGTTCTGATAACAATCCCCTCTTTGACTTCAGATTACATGATTTATAATCCTTCAGTGAGTGATGACGGTGTGTGTCTTCTATGTGGATTTAGGTGACTTCTCACTTAGATGGCTGCTTGTTTGAGACAAGTCTTTAAGACCACAGAAGTTATTTAATCTAATAGCCAGGCAACTTCTAATTTCTTTGCCATGTTTTGCTATATTCTTTTACTATTGTTGCTGTTTTATAACAATTTTGGCACATAATTTACGCATTATACAAAGCAACAGTTCAATTGTTCCACCATATTAAGAAGAATTGTATAATCATTGCCATATCAATTTTAGAACACCCCCATGGTTAAATTGCCTTTGAAATAAGTTGTGCACTAGTCAGTTTTAGTGCTCCCTCCCACCTCCCGCCTGCATTTTTTTTATTCCTGAAATCCCATTTCTCTCTATTTCTCTCTATATCACCCTCCTCACATACCTGCAACCCCTATCAACCTTTATACCAGGTAATATCTCTATGCATCAACTCCTTCTGCATATCACACACTAGGAAACCCAGCAGGAACAATGAAGAGCAAACCCGTAATAAGGATAAAATAATGATACTCTAAAGACCCAAATGCAAACAATGAGTAGGAATGAAAAGGCCCCTATCCACACTCAAAAAGCCAGGGAAGAACTTTCCATCATGGAACAAGTAAGAGATACTTGCGCTCAGGACCAATTCATGTCAGGTCTCCAAGGAGGTCATCTGTGCAAGTATCAAGTTTGCTCTGGCATTTGCCAGATTGCAATGGTGTCTGCCTGGTAAGAAGGCCAGCAGCTCAGTCTGACTAGGACTCTGCAGATGGGTGTTGGGCTCCCATGTCCTCCATAGTCTTCTACAAATTGGGTGTTCATACTTTTAGCTCTGATACTTTTCCATTCGCCATTTTCGATTTTGTAATTGTCATCTTTGAATCACACAAGCTGGTGTGCTTCGTCCCTGTGGACTTAGGTGACTCCTCAGTAAGATGGCTGCTTGTTTGAATACAAGCCGTTAAGACCCCAGGCACTATTCCAATTGATAGTCGTCACCATCTACTTTCTTCACCACACGTTGCTACAGCACTCGTCAGTGATCCTCTCATTAAGGTGAGTTTTGAGCAGGGTCATGTTATCAGAACTAACTGTTCTTGAATTGGGGCTAGAGTCTAGTAGGAGCCTAGACTGCATCTACTTGTCCATGAGGTTTACAGTCCAGGTTTAATTTGGCATTCATAGTATGGCAATATCAGAATCCTATAAGACAGAGGTTCCTCACCTGTGGGTTGCAACCCCTTTGGGGGTACAGTGACTCTTTCTCAGAGGTTGCCCTATTCATAGCCAAAGCATAATTACAGTTATGAACTAGCAACGGAAATAATTTTATGGTTTGGGGGAGGTCAGCATAACATGAGGAACTGTATTAAAGTGTGGTGACATTAGGGAGGTTGAGAACCACTGTTATAAGATCAACTGCCCAATAGCAGCCATAAGCCAACCAGTAACCAACACACACAAAGAAAAGAAAAAAAGGTAAGATAAAAGCAAATAAATAAAACCATATAAAATAAATACAGCATGTAACTGAGCCCCCTACCCTACCCCGTTAGGTACATCAATTGCAGTATTATGATCATCAATTTTTCCAATGAGTCATTACTCCAGACCCTGTCCACATAGGAATCTATGAGGGGTACCGATTTTTTAACAAAACAACCTTAAGATCTTCAAAGTACTCTCTATGACTCTTAATATATTTGTCCAACCTATGATTCCATTGTTAGATATTTTTTCAAACTCAGCTGTTTGGATGGCTGACAGCACTTCCCTTGTTTTTTTTTTTGTTTACTTATTTAAATGCTATATTTTGATGATAATATAAGAATGGTTTCAAAATGTCATGGAAAATATCATTGTCTGCTAATTCTATTTTCCATAAAACTTTTGAAGTTTTTCATGCTGTCACACACTTGTAGTTTTTAGGAGGTAAAATATTTTTGAAACTTATGATCAGGCATGATATCTTTAGTTAATCTCAAGTTATAAAACACCCTGAAGTACATAAACAAAATTATTAATGTAAATCCAATTAAGATCCTGATTTATCTCTATTGTTTTATATTTGAATATGAAATCTGTCTTTCTAATATACAGGCAAACCAAAAAAATAGTTCACATGATTATTTTGTTATGCAAGTCACCTATTTTTTTTGTCTTCACCTCTTCGACATTGTCAAATCACTGTCCTTCATGTCCCTCTGCATTCATGGAAACCAAAAGAAACTGCATGGAGAGAGGTCAGGTGAATAGGGTGTGTGGAGCAAGAGAGACATGCTGTTTTTGCCAAAAACTGGTGCAATGAGATGGCTGCATGAGTAGGTGCATTGTTGTGGTGGTAAAACCAGCCCCCTGTCTGCCACAAATCAGGCCTTTTTTGTCACATGCTGTTATGCCATCTTTTCAGAACCTTAAGAGAAAGCTTGATTAACAGTCTGATATGGTGGAATGCACTCCAAATGCACTAAGAATCGACATTTTCGTTCATTTAGGAAGTCAATGAATGCCCATATTGTTTGTCATCAATTGACATTTCACCTTTTCTGAAATGAGAAAACCACTCATACACTTGAGTTTTTTTCCTATAGCACTGTCTTTATAAACTGTGTTCAACATCACAACAGTTTCTGCAACATTTTTCCTGAGCAGGAAACAAAATTTCATAGCCACACACTGTTCTCTTAAATCACCCATTACAAAAAATGGGGTTGGAGCGAAAATGTTTTTATGAATAAATTCACTGTGACCAGACAGCACCTTCCCAGGTGATGCCACAGGGTGCACTAACTCAGAGTGAGTTTCTTGATGCTCGCCTAGTGGGGAAAATGCCCACTTATGAAAGTTCCGCCTAGCAGAGTTTTTCTTCTGTTTTTTGAGGGTTACCCCATCCTATGTGCACAGTTTCACCTTGAGATACAACCCACAAGGTTTTGTTTTTTTGTATACAGTTTGATCTCTCATTCAATTGGTATCTGTGAACCCTAAGTATGGAGATTGATGTTAGTGGGGGCCTTTCTGGGTCAATTCTTGTAAGTATGGATCCCTGCTCAATAGATCCCAACGTGTCATGTAACTGCAGTGGGGGCACTGAAGTACTACCTTAATGGTGATCCTGAGTCCCTTTCCATTGAATATCCACCAAGCCAGGGGTTCCCCCAAGGTCCAATGACCACCACTTCCACAATCATGGAGAGGCCACTGCTTACTCTTCTGTCTAAGCCCCACCCGCCCCCTCCCCACTCCAGCCCTAAGTCCAAGGATGTAGGCAGCTGTGAGGTTGAGTTCAGTTCATTCAGTGGGCCTCTGTGTTAAGTCCTTCTGGTTTTGGCCCTGTGTTGTGACCTCCTGCCTGTCTGCCAGGTTAGCGTACATGATTAATCAGGTGGTTGGCCAAGGGTTGGGTAGAAACCAATTCATAGTGTCTACCCAGCTACCTCAAATCTGGGCCATTGTCCCCCTAGGCTTTCTACACTCCTTGTTTGGCATCCCTCCATCTATGTGGTTAATTCTCCCACTCACCCACCACACTCACCAACAGAACTATCAGCGTCTCCTCCACAATGTAGATGGTCTCCTCCCCTGATCTTGGCTTGAATTTCTGGCAAGCTTCTCCTTTCATTTCTGTGGGGGACCCATTCATTTGCCCCGGCCTTGTTTCTATATTGCATAGGCTCAAGTGGGTGATCATCTCCCAATTCCCCCACTTGAAGGAGTAACCTCATACAATGTGGGGTCTCCTCCTTCAGGTCGGCTCTCGTGAAGTGTGCCAAAGGGAGATGATGCATGGTTCATGGCTGGTAGGTAGCTGTCTCTCCTTTTGCTCTGAAATTTGTTCCTAAGCTGTTGTATCTTGTTGTAATAGGGAACTCAAACAATACATGACCTTCTGTGATTGACTTACTTCCCTCAGCTTAATGGTTTCCTTCCATGCCACGGTGTTTCCTGCTTTCATCGCTGTTTTTTAGAGATGCGTTGTATTCCACTGTGTGTATGTACCATGGTTTCTTCCACTGTTGGGCAGCTGGGCTCCTTGCAGTTTGTCACTATTGTTAACTGTGCTGCCATGAACATGAGAGAACATGCCTCCATTTGTGTTGTGTCTCATTTCTTTAGGGTTATGTGCCTAATCATACAGGATTTCAATTTCCAGTTGCTTTAGGCATCACCATATCACTTTCTACAGGAACTGTATATATTTACAAGTCCACCGACAGAGTACTGAGTTCCAATCTCTCCACATTCCATACAGCATTTGTTTTCTGTTTAATTTTTTAATGAAATTTTGCTATCCTCCGTGTCCCTTCCTGAGGTGGAGTATTGAGCAGGAATATGATGTAAAATTTGATTTTTCTTAAATTGGAGCTAGGATTTAGTTCAAGTTCAAGACCCATTCCTATATCTGTGCTTTTCTTGTTTGATTTCATTTGTTTTTATCTCCCTATGGCTCTCTTTCATAACCTTCTGGTTAATTTATGTCAGATAGTCCCCTCAATTCCCCTAGGGCATCACAGTCCTCCCCCCAAAATGTCTTTGATTAGCCCCTGGCACCAAATTTCCCAAAGCATTATTGAGAAAGGAATGCTGGACCATGTAGGATACTCTACATAGGGCTGTTCACCCATACAGAACCAATACTTTCGTGGATGGATGCCCTGATGGCGTAACCATCAGGGAACATTACAATAACAATCACCGAGAATGTCAGTCACAGATTTGTTGGAATAATGCATATCTTAATGCAGTTTATAGGACATTGATATAGCATGACCTTGTTTGTCAATCGAGCAACAGTTCAACAATTCAATGTTCAATGTTCAACAATTCAACAGTTCAATGGCTGTCCTCTGCTTCCTCAGACACCATGCATCTTCTGACTTAAGTCTTCAGATGACAAGTATGTCTGGGATAGAATCCACTCTTTAAATGAGTCAACTGGTTACAACAATTACAGTAGTTAAATCAAGGAAAAGGGGAACGCTTTGGTTTTCTACTCATTTGTGCCCCACTAATCTCCAGGTTTGGCACTGTCATCTTGAAATGGTGGCAATATTCCTAAGGAGGGAGCATGAGCTCTTAGCCCATTTAGAGAATGATAAAATTTACATGAAAAACCCTAGTGGCCCAGTGCTTAAAGCAGTTGGCTGCATAATTGATTAGACCTTATTCACAAATTATCCTATGTGAATCTCTTCTAACATATCTTGGGCTCCAAGGAATAGCAACCCACAGCCACATGACTCGAGTATGTTTTATATAAGCCAATCTGTGGGAGTCGTTTTTTTTTCATGTCAAACTTTCAAAAGCAGTGTGTATACAGGTGAATTGAGATGCCATAAAACATATACCAAAATCACCACAAAAGAATCTTCTTGTTCACTGTGGACTTAGCGTTAGACTCGGTACAAGCTTAAGAGCCGAAGCAGCCTTATCACAGAACCATTGACCAAGTGTAAGAAGGGCAATCTCCAGTTCTCCCTCTTCCTCAGCGTTCAGAGAAATCTTTGTCAAAACAATCGCTGAACACAAGTTAAGGAACCAATAACTCTGTGTCCAAATGTGTCTAGAAAGATAATCTTCGAAAGAAATCTTAGCAAAGTTCCTGAGAAAGAGGGACAATCTGATTTCCAGAAACATCACATTATATAAAAATGTCCAGTTAAAAAAAATCACAAGGTATACAAAGAAACAGAACAAAAGTTTTAACAATAATAAATATATTCAAAGGCTTAAGTGGAACACAAAGAAAATAATAAAGGAAATCAGAAAAGTAATGCATGAAGTAAAATTCCAATAAATCACAAACTGAATAGCGCTGAGTTGATTATGGCCGGGTGACCCAGGTGTTACGGAGCAGAACTGTGTCCCACAGGGTGTTTGGGGCTGCACTCTCTAGAAAGCAAGTGGCCAAGACCCTTCTCTCGCTCTGCCGCTAGGTGGTTATACCTGCCCATGATTAGGCTGATAGTTGAGCACAACTTATTTGTACCACCCAGAAATATTGAGAATACCAATGAAGAGGTAGGACTATAATTTTTTTAAAAAATAGAAACACTAGTGCTTAAAATTAAAATAATAAAAATATTTAAAAGTACTGAAGGTGTTCTACATAAAATGTGAAGCAGCAGAAAAAAGAATCAGTAATCTTGAGCATAGAGTCGTTGGCATTTTTTAGTTTAATGAGCAAAGGGTAAAAAGAATGGAGAGAAGCAGTCAGAGTATCAGTAGTTGGGGGATCCTATCATGGGTTGAATTGTGTTCCTCCGAAATATGTATCAAATTACTCTATGGTTCAGCAGTTATTAATTATATGATTTGGCAGTTATGCAACTTTGGCCTATGATGTTATAAACCAATCAGTTGTCAGAGGAACCAGGGTGGAATATAACATGCTTGACCACTTAAATTCCCTGATCCGTGTAAGAGGAGTTTTCAGATGCCATGGCTTTCAAACCATGCTTACAAGAAACAAAAGGAAAGAGAAGCAGAAAGAACCTACTACTTCCAAGAATGAAGAGTGGCAAGTACAGTGTGTCCTTTGGAGCGAGGGTCCCTGCACTGAGAAATTCCTAGACTGAGGGAAAGTCTAGGCAACATATGTGAAGATTTCCAGGGAATCACACACTATGGAGGATGAAAAAGGACAAAGATTGTGCCCTAGAACCAGCAGACAAAGAAGCCATTCCCAAGAACCAGCAGTCTGCATCTGAATTTCTAGCCTTCAGACCTTAGAGAGAAGAAATGTGTTTGTTGAAGATATTTCTATTCTAGCAGCAGGTGATAACCAAGATCAATACCATAAAAGTGATGGATTCTTGTGATGAAATCCAGAACAAGAAAGAGAGAAAATGGAGAGAAATATTTTTAAATGGCTCAAAACTCCCCAAGTTTGATTAAAGCTATCAACAACACATCAAGAATTAAAGAAACTTCAAGGAAGATACAGCCAAATCATAATCACATCTCAACACTCAAAAATTAAGAAGGAGCCATGACTGAAGCAAGAGAAACGTGCACTGGCATTTAAAATCTAAATAAAACAAACAGCCACCAAGTCGGTTCTGACTCAGGGTGATCCTAAGGGACAGAAGGGAACAGCTCTGTGGCTTTCAGAGACTGTAAATCTTCTTTTCTCATTTAAATAATTTTATTGGGAGTTTTTTACAGATTTGATAACAATTCATAATTTAATTAAGTCAAGCATACTTGTACTATTTCTTTCGACATCATTTTCAAAACATGGTCTTTCTTCTTGAACTCTTTGATATCAGCTCTGCTTAATCTCCTCCCTCCCCCCATGCCACACCCCAGGAATATATATATATATATATATATATAATCTTATACCATCCAATGAATCCATTCACCTACAATTCTGTTATGCATTCCCCTTGGGTGGGCCAGGGTGCAGCAGAGAGATGGAAAGAGTCTCTGCTTTGGGTGAGAAGAGTGAAATGGGATTTAGGGAACAACTTTAAGCTGGCTTTAGCGAGGGGCAGAAGCGTTTACCCAGTCAGAGGAGAAAATCAGAGTTCACTCAGAGGTGCAGAGTTTGTGCTCAGAATGAAGGATGTCCTTGCCTGCCTACTGCTGTACCCTGCTTACCGAACAACGAAGGTTGTTCTTGTGAGAACAGATGAATGACTGGGAAATATGTGAAGAGAGAGACGAGGTATAACTTAGGAAGAGAGAATGATTAAAGAGAGAAATGTGCAGCGGAACCCCAGACCCCGACGCTAATCCGAAGGAACATTGAAATAAAATGCAGCTGAGTTCCAAATCAAGTTTTTGCATAATAAACTGAAAACAGTTTAATCCGTTCTTGACCACCAAGTTTTTACCCTGACCTTGTCATTGTATACAAAACATTACACAGAAATTTCAAAGTAAAAAGAAAATCAGAGTTAAATAATATACTTTAAATAAGGAACACAGCATTAAGAAAGTGTTGCACAACTACAGCGTGACCCATACCTTGAGATGGATGAGGGTCTGGATGTGCGGTCAGGGATGTGGAGAGGAGGGATGGAGAGCAGTCTGTGTTTGGAAGCAGAATCCTCTTCCATGAACTCCACTGGCAGCCGCTTCCCGGGACTTGTTTCTCTTCTTCACCTTCCTTCACTAGGACCTGACCAATGTGGCCTGCTCTTGGCATTTCCTTTACTGTTTTCTAAAAGGGTTAGCTAAGTTATCAACAACAATATCGATCACATGGTTAACCAGGTCCTATCGTGATGATTTTTTCCAGAAAACGTTCTTAGGACCCATGTTTTTCATCTGAAATCAGTACAAAAAGCCACAACAACGAAGAAAAGTATAGCAAGGCGCTTGGAACACAGCTGCGAAAGGTTGAAAGGATGCTTAGCAACAGCGCCGGCGAACGCCCAGTGACCAAAACACGATCTGCTTTTGTTTATAACAATCACGTGCGTCGGGTCAGATGCCGCTGTTCTGTTTGAGCTCCAACCCAAAACTCTGGACGTTTCACTGTGAAATGCGATTTTGGCGAGAAGTGACGTGGGTGAGTACGGGGTTCAACTGGAGCTCCCTAGGCAGTGCTGGGGACCTACTTAGAAACCATGCTCATCAATGTAAAGCGAGCACAGTGGAGATGGCTTTGGTTTTTAGCTCCTAGAAGCTGGGAAGAGGTCAATTGGGAGAGAGCTGAGATTTGGATTTAATTGCGGTCAATATTTGCCGGTCAAATACGTGGAAAAGCAAAGGAGTTGACTGTGGCCCAAAGCAGTGATTGCAATGTTGCGAGGGAATTTAAACAGGAAAGAAAATAAATGAGGGCACCGAGGAGGTGGTAGATGGCAGCATTGTCAGCAGTGGTTCTCAACCTGTGGGACGCGACCCTTTTGGGGGACTCAAACGACCCTTTCACCGGGGTCGCCCGATTCCGAACAGTAGCAAAATGACAGTGATAAAGTGGCAACGAAAATAATTTTCCTGGTGGGGGGGGGTGTCACCACAATATGAGAAACGGTATTCATGGGTGGAGCTATTAGGAAAGTTGAGAACCACTGGTCTAGAAGAACAGAAGGTCAGTCATCCAGATACTTAATGCATATTTCTTCTCATAAAAGAAATATTTGCAACTTTTTATTTTGAATCTTCTGGGTGAATGGGGATATTTTTACTCCTATAAACAGTTACCATCTCAGAAGCCCCCAAGGGCAGTTCTAGCTGACCAGCAGGATCTCTACAAGATGGGCATCAACTCGATGCTGGCAGTGAATTTAATGATATTTCATTCAGGTGTGTGTGGGCATGTGCGTCTCTTCTCTGTGAAAGAGAACTAATGATGAAATTATTTTATATTTCCATATTGGATACCCAAACATGAAAGTCACATAGCTTGTCAAGGAGTCTGGTAAAATCAAGTGAGGCATTGGGGAGAGGGAAAAGATTGAGCTTGAGTATTTGTGAAGGGGCTGTATACATTATGCTACAGGAAATTCTGATCATGGATATGCATAAAAATTACATATAGTTAAGGTTATTCAAAAGTTAATTTTCATGAGGCATGAGGAGCTAGTAGGAAAACACCTCCCACAGCCACCCTGCCCCATGTCCCCCAAAAGGAATAAATAGGCAGAATCAATTAATCATTAAATTGGTCAAAGTAAAACTTGTTATATAGCATGCTATTTGTATTTTCTTGCTTGAATTTTGCATTAAATTCCAACCTCTTGGGCATTTATAGATTCTGATAATGATGAACATTATCACTGAGCAAAACAAACAGACACACATAATTGCCTACTTGCAGTCAGTTCTGAATCTCAACGACTCCATAGGACAGAGTAGAACTGCTCCAGTATTTCAAAGACTGGGAATCTTCACAGTCGTGCACCTGTCAATTAGCTAATGGATTCGAACCACGGAGTTTTTGATAAGCAACTACTGACACATGTAAAACCAAGAAATGAAGAAATGTAAACTAGGAAACAAAAATCAGACAAGATTAGAACTGCTTCATTAGGGGATAATTTGCACACAGCAAACTAGACTGTGTGTGTGTGTGTGTGTGAGAGAGAGAGAGAGAGAGAGAGAGAGAGAGAGAGAGAGAGAGAGAGAGAGAGAGAGAGATCCCTCTGAGATCTATAGAGATATCCATGTGGTTTGTGACTCAGCGGGGACTAGATAACAATCTCATTAGGTGGGGTCATGAACAAGTACAGCTGGGAATAATCCCTTGGTCTTCATGAACTAAAGTGATGTTGGAAGTATATTAGAAGGAGGTGGATTCGAGGCAAAATTAGTGGGCTGTTTCAATGAAAACTGCCAAACCTGGACTTGAGTTTACCACTTGACTCTAGAGAAGTATTTCCCATTGATATGTCAGGAGTAGTATGCGGAATTTGATGTTGACCATGTATAGTTCCATCACAAGGCTGATTTAGCTCTATTTGTATATTTTCTGGATTCTACTCCAGTCAAGAGCCTGAACCTCACAGCGGCAGTTCTGTTCTGTAAGGTCGCTATAAGTTGGCATTGACTTGATGGCAGTGAGCTTTTAGGATATTTTCCAAGTTATCTAGATATTCAAAGATATCAGAGCGCCTGGATGACATACATTTGCAACTGATAAGTGGTTTGTACACATACACAGAAAAAAACTTACTTTAACAATTATTAATTTATTGTGAGTACCAATTACATCACCTATGAATGTTTAATAGGGTGTTCAGGTCAGAATAGTATCAGGTCACAGGAAGTTAATTCAAGCATTTTGTCTTGTCCTGTTACACGGCATGATTTTCTATCCTCAATTATAAAATTTCAGCCACAGTTTTCTTAAGGAAGAAAGCACTTCTTCTTTGCGGTTTCCTTCGGACCATGCACGCGACCTAAGCAAACAGCTCAGCAGTTTCAGGGCACTGATGTATCACACACAGACTGCAAACACAGTCAATGGCCGCAATACCTATAAAGGAGGATTCAGAAATAATTATTCCCTATCATGTTCCTATTTCACATGTACACTCTAATTTTCTTACTGTCTTATAAGTTTAGGGTGGTTTGGTAATGCTGGTCCTAATAAAAATGACAACTAATAGTTTGGGGTTTTTTAAAAATTTTTTTTCACTGTGAAACCCACTTCAGTGCCTGAAACCCACAGGGTAAATCCAGGCAATGGTTCAGGGTGACAGTTTGCTTTCACATGGGACACTGCCATAGATTGGACCTGCCACAAATCCAAACCCATGCGCGATAACTGATAGTTTTAAAATTCCCATTCCTGGGTACATACCAGCAGAAATGTATGATATTCCTCAAAAGTTATGCAAAAACATTTCCACCGTATCAATCTCCAAATACTCATCAGCTAACAAATGTGTAAGCAAATTGTGATATATACATAAGACGCAATGTCATATAGCAATGAGAATGAATAATCTAAAATTATGGAAAGGATGTGGGCTAATTTCACAAATGTAATGCTAAACAAAATGAAGTTCAAATCTGAGCATAACTAGTTTATGCTCGAGCAGGAAGGGCTTCCGAAAATTCACTTTATGAAAATTCACTTGCTCTGTGTTTTCCTTCTGAACATTCATCAAGTACCCTTACAACTGTTTGCTTTCTTCTGTGTATATTAAGCTTCAATAAAGACTTCAAGAAATAATGATCTCCGATTGTATTGGTAAGTCAGAGTCTGCTCTAACAGAAAAATTCTGAGGTAACCCTGAGAAGTGCTTCAGAAGATGCCACAAGGGCACAAAGGATGGAGGAAGTAAGTCCTGAAATCCTATCAGCCCAACAGAAAGGGCAGTTCTGTCAGCTAGTTAGACATGGAAAGCCTCCACAAAAACATTAAAAACATGTGCTGAATCCGAATCTAGATAAACAACTCTTCAGAATTAAAACACAGAAAACAAACTAACTGGTGTAATTTACCATCTGGCAGTGATGTTATCTAACTGAATAAACAATCTATTGAAGAATGCCTGACCACACCATAAAGAACCTATGAATGAAAGAGTACTGGTTTGCTGGAAAGCAGGAAAATCCATCAGTTTAGGGGAGAAATATTTTCTGGTCAATCTGATAAAATAACCCCCTCATAAAGCAATAATCAGACACATGCAGAGACACCCCACAAGGCTCATAGGAGAGTTCTAATCAGAGAGATGGGCATTGATCCGAGCATTCTTAGGTGAAGGCTCTGACTTACCGATTCCATTCCGCACTGTGAACTAGACCCTTCTACGGAAAAAGCAACGTACTTTCCAGCATTACAGTAAAACCCTAAGTGTCCACAGAATGGCTGCTATTTTCAATGAGCTGAGGCTGGCAAGCATTCCTTTCTCTGTAGAACTTCTGTGGTGGAAAAACAGCCAGGTTTAGCACACAGCAAACCTAACCAAGACAAGGGTGCATCTTAGGGAAGAAAGCACTTCTTTGCGGTTTCCTTCGGACCATGCACGCGACCTAAGCAGACAGCGCAGCAGTTTCAGGGCACTGATGTATCACAAAAATACTGCAAACACAGTCAATGGCCGCAATACCTCTAAAGGAGGATTCGGAAATAATTATTCCCTGTCATGTTCCTATTCCACATACGCACACTGAGTAGTGGTTGGGAGACCACGGCGGCCCTTCAGAAGCTATGTGCCTGCTTCTCGTCCCTCTTTGGTTACATAAAATGCCACAACCCCTGTGACTTTTCTCAAAGTGATGGAAATCAGTGAAAGACAACATAGCTTCACTAAAAAGTTGTACTGCCAAAAAAATATATCGCACTGCCAGATTAATGCTTTACTAGGTATAAAATCAAATTTGAATATCAGATAAGTAATTTCAGTGCAAGTATACCCCATACAATAGTTGGGAGATATATATATATATATATATGTAATCTGATTCAAATTTAACTGGCCCTCCTATATTTTTTATTTACTGAATCTGACAATCTTGTGGGCCAAGAAAACACATACCGAAGAGCTAATTCAACCAACCAGATGGAGTTGGAGAGGATGAACACAAGCTTTCAGGATACGCACAATCGAACTACAGGATCTGAAGAGGGAGGGCCTCAATGCAAATACTACTTTCTTGTTATTTGGCATTTATGCCAACTTTGAAAAAAGATCGCAAGCAGTGCTTGGGAGGGTCTGGGCCCCACTGGGACTACCGCTGTGTCCAAATGGCCTGCCACCAGCCACTCAATAAACTGACTAGACCAAACACAGCCAGTCACTGGAGGGACAGCAAATGACTGCCTAGGGGGCATGTTCTCTTGCTTATTGGCAACATTTAGGTCTAACCATAGAGTTGGTAGTGAGAATGCAGGGTGTTAAAACTTTTCAGGTAGGCAGGGTACCCTGGTAAGGACGTGCTAGGGAAGTCCACGGGGGGAGGTAGGAAGAAAGCAAAGAGAAAGGGGGGGCGAATGAGGCTGCAGGGTTGGGGCAGACAGGATGAATTGGATCCCTGCCCAGAGTAGGTAGCAGGAGGCAGTAAGCACCAGGCAACACTACCCTCATCCCCTAAGGCTCCGAGCTGGCGGATGACAGGGAAGAAGGACCCCAGAGCCACACATGCCAAGAAAGGGTAGGGGAACCAGGGGGGCGGTGAGCTTGGTTATGTGTTGTGTGAATATACCAGTGACAAAATTGGAGTGGGCTCTGACCCTATATATCACAAATTTCGCATAGTTGTCTTTGAAAAATAACCATGTCAGTATGTGAGGAGTGGGTACCCAGAGTAAAAGCAAAAGCAAAAAAGCTGAAGTACTCCTAAGGGAAATAAACGTGACAGCAAGAGCCCTCCCCTCCACACCACTTACATTCTCCTCCAGTAGAGGGAGAGTGGAATTTCAAGTGAGCTTCTTGCTCAGTACTTCCTAGCTTATGTATAGTTGGTGATTTGGCAAATGATCTTTCACATAGGTATTTGTTATGTATTGTCAAATAGGAGAGGATAGAAAATATTTCAGCTATTAATGAATATTCAATATTCCTTTGGCCTCAATGGAAAAACAAACAGACAATCCAGCCATAGTAAAACACGTTGCTGCAGAAACATGAAGGACAAGATCTGGAACTGAGAAGTGCCTGTTCGCGTTACAATTAACTTTAAAAAGAGAGAGGCTTTGAAGAGATTGAATTTGAAGCCTCAGAATCAAACTGCTTTACTGGGTGGCACTAAAGAAATACCTGAATAGTAACATCAGTACTTTTACGTTTCTAAACATTTAACTGCATGCTTTATAAATATATACATGTGACTGTTGTTTCCCATGTCATTTATAAGATGACACATGTTGGGTGGGGGGGGTCACCACAACATGAGATATGTATTAAAGGGTCACAGCATTAGAAAGGTTGAGAACCACTGCTCTACATGATGGGAGTAACATAAACTTGCAAATTTTTGGCAATAGTATTGCAGGACCTAAAGTGGGAAGGCTAAATAGTAAAAATGGTTGGGAAATTCCAAAATTTCAAGTAGTGATTGACTAGTTGAACTCTTGATATAGTATTATCCTTCATCTGAAGAGAAAATGAACACTGAAAAAAATAAAGATGGTCTAGCAGGTTTCTCAATCCTTGTTTAGAGAAAAGTTATTTTTAAATGAATTTGTGGTAATTATATAATCTGGTGTCAATTTGAGACTTAAGAGTGAAGGGGTGGAGTTTAGCCTGCCAATCAGGTGGCAGCTTGATGACCTTATTTGGAGGTACAATACAGATAAATAGCTCATTGGAGGCCAGGCACACAATGGCACCCTGAAAGATATAACTATCGATGAGTCTAATGGAGCTACACTGATGCAGCTAGAGACCAGAGCTGGAGGAGCCACATGGAGACCCATCCCAGCCACTGGATCCACAAGACTTTCTACTGCCACTGGATCCACAAGACTTTCCACCCACTGTTCTGTGATCTTCTTGAATTCAGTGACATATCATCTGTTTTGTGAGTCTTTGACAAATTTATAGATTGATATTGGACGTATGGGCTAATATTGGATTTACGGACCTTATCTGGACTGGGCTAGATGTTTTCTCACTATTCAATTGCTCTTGTATGCAAAGCTCTTTCTATACACACATGAGTGTCGACGAATTTGTTTCTCTAGTCTATCCAGACTAATACAGAATTTATTTTCCTTTGGAGAATGATATGTATCCCAAGGATCCTATGAAAAAAGATGTTTCTATTTTGAAAATAATCTTACTCTGACTAGCTCAATTTGTGAAAGAAATGTTTTTTTGTTTGTTTCATTTTAACATTGTATTGAGGACTCTTACAGATCGCGTAACAATCCATACATCAATTATATCAAGCACATTTGTACATATGTTTCCATCATTATTTTCTAGACATTTTCTTTTGAGCCCTTGGTGTTAGCTCCTTATTTTCCCCTTCTCTCTCCTCCCTCATGGCCCCTTGATAAATTATGAATTATTAATATTATTTTCATAACCTACTGTCTCCCTTCATGTTTCACTGTCTCCCTTCCCCCATGGTTTCTGTTGTTCATCCTCCTGGAGGGGGGAAGGTGTGGTTATGTGTCCATCATCGCAATTGGTTCCCCCTGCCTACCCTTCTCTCCACGCCTTCCCCCTGTCCTCCTGGTATTCCTGTTCCTAGATTCTGAGTGTCGTGAGCTTTTATGTCCTATCTGTACCTGTGCACATGGTTTGGTCTAGCCTACAGTGAAAGGCAGTACTTCAAGTTTTAATTACAAAATAAGTGTGATTTCTATAAAAGTTTACTCCAAATGTCCCTCTAATATTGTGGAACTTTTTGTTCATTTCTTTTCTTTCGTATTATCTCTGTCTGGATATCATTTACAGGAAATTTTAATGGTCCAGAATACTCACTGAGATATTTTATTACATTCTACCCTCCTTTAATTCTAACTTCCACCAAACTTTCACATGCATAAAATTGGTGAAGAAATATTTCTGTGTAATGTGCTTTATTTCTTCCCTCTGTGCTACTTTCTTGTCCTTGTCATCTTTTGGTTGGACTATCATTATTCAATCCTAATTGTGTTTCCTCATTCTGACCTTGTCCCCTCTATTTGTTACATCTCTGCTGAATGGTTCGGCTAAAGTGTAAATTGTAATACTTCTCAGCTTGACATTCTGTAATACTCCATTGCCTTCAAGATAGGCCCATAGTAAGAGGACATCATTGTTATTTCCAATAAGGTCAGAACCTACTCCAAATTGATGCTCCTGAATTGCGGTCTAGTTCTTCAGTTGGGCTTCTGTGCCCCTGCCCTTGCTCTTCTGCCCCATGGATAGTCCCTGCTCCCGTGACTTTCTTTGTAACATCCAGTACCAACACATAGGTCTCCTTCACAAAACCCCACTTAGAGCAATCCCACTCTTCTCCACAGCATATCAATAATATATTTTTTTCACCTTATCGGCCTTTAATACTTTGAAGGGAAGCATTTTGAAAAGTTTACCTTTTGTATTTCAAGTGTCTAGTTCTTAAATTTGCATTTCATCATATATAATATCTTTTAAAAAGTGATTCCTATGCACCTAAAGTTCTGTATGGAACTTAATTATTCATCAAAAAGCAGCAGTAGTAGCAACAGCAACACAAATTAAATACTTCGTCAATGCAATAGCTTTTATGATGTTCAGAGATAGTTAATGTTTACACTTTTATCCGCTTTTCACCATACCACAAGTAAGGTATTGTTTGGCTGTATCAAAATGCCTATCATGTTTCAAGAAACAAAAAGATTTAGTTTTGCCACTAACAATTAGACCAGATAAAAGCCATTCAGAGTTGCTCTCATACTTTCCACCTGCTGCCAGTGCCCCAGTTGATTGTGTCACGTATTCTTCTAGCCATAGCACATGGCCTTCTTCCTCATGGTCATGAGAGGGCTGTTCTATGTAAATCGTCTAGCTCCTCCATCACAAGACAAAAGCACTTGAAAAATAGTACTAAGCAGATTTTTTTTTAAATCTCACTGGTATAAATATATATATAAATATATAAACACATTCTTTACTACAAGAGAGGTTGAGAAATAAATTTTAAATCATGATGTCACCAGGCTGAGAAAGTGGTCTTCCTATTAGTATGGAGAAGAGACACATGAATCCGAGTTCAGCAACTAGTAGTGTCTGGCCCAAGTGATTCAGCAATAGTGCAACACCCAAGAATAAGCAAAAGAGGTTTTTTGTTCATCCAGCTCAAAGGAGGAGTAGGTGACAAGAACTTACATTTCTAGAACTATTTTGTGCTTATTTACTCAATTACCAAAAGGTGTTATTCGTATGTTAATATTCATTAAATCCCGCCACTGCTTTTTGTTCCTTCAGGGAAAGTATTTTATAAGTGATAGGTTGGATATCAATAAATACTTCCTAATGGTGTTGTTCAAATTTTTGAAGAAAGAAATTTCCACAATTGAAATAAAAATGACAAGTCTTCCCTCAAAACAAAGAATAGATAAGTAATTTGTCATTTGTCCCACTAAGTGGCTGGAAATGAAAAATGGGGGGGGGGAATCTACTAATCTAAATAATCACATAATTGTGTTCTCATAACTGTGTATTACTGTGACAGGATTCTCATTATACAATAGAAAAAAAGAGTAAAATAAATGCATGTAAAATTATTAGATCAGTTCTGGGGCTATTTTATTTGTAGCAAACCAAAATCTATGCACAAAGGTAATGAAACCATTTTCAAGGCGTTTTGAATATACATTGCAATAATGGATTGATAAGTGGATTATAATATAATATAACAGGTTTTACATTAAAGGGCAAGAAGAAATCTCCCATTAGACTTTTGTTTTCTTTGTAATCACAAATTTAGCAACTATACCATTGAATTACATGCTAGGTCGTGTAAAGCTTCTCAAAGAATTTGGAAGGCTATCTAAAATGTTTCTAGGTGGTAAGGAGCTCGTAATTTTTTAGGTTTAGAGAGGAGCAAGCACTTGATAAAGAGCCCTTGTTCATTTCCCTGGCACATCTGTAGTTTGTTAAGATCAGTTGATCCTAGTTTTCATTAAAAAGTCAAAAACCTTGCTATATTTTGGGGAGGGAGTCATTATGTACATTGACATATAACAATCTCTTTTAACTGATTAAACCCCCTAACTTGTGATAATCTTAATAACTCACTTTCTTTTTTATACTATTATGATTCTTTTAGTTTAAAAATATTGTACTGCTTTTGCTTTTAAAAAAGTTACATGAAGAAAGTATTTTACACTAGTAGTTTTTCATATCCCCATCAAAGAAGGTTAAGACTGTTTAATCATCTCCTTATATACCCTTACCCCTTGTAGGACACCCAAATAAAAGTGGGGGAATTTAACATATGCAGTTATAAACTATAAAAACCTCTTGGTATTTTTATTAGAGAAACTGGCTTTAAGCGGCCAGTCGCCTTTAAAATACCATGGCGAATTAAGTCCTTAACAGTACTACTGCTAAAATCTGTAGAGAAGAACTTGTTTATAATTAATTCAACATCCCAACTCTATTCAGGAAAATCTTTCTCAACTTGTTTTTCAACTTAATACAGTAGGATCAAGATTGCAAAATTAAAAGTGCTGAGGTGCCAGGAAGTTAATGAAGAATACAATAACCACGCTACAGAATGAACATTTTTATGGCTCTTGTGCACAAAGCACTTGAGGCTAATTATTTGCAGACCGGCCAGTGAAGGAAAAGTTGTCCTGAGAGAATATTCACTTCCATGACCTACACTGACCCTTCTCACTCGGAATCGGTGGAGCCACCTCAGAACTCGCTCTCTTAGGCTTTTTGACTTCAGTGGCTCACAGAGAAATGTAATGAATTAATTTTAAGTTTTCACGGAACCATGCCCTTTTACCACCTGATCTCACAATAGCCGAAGCCAGGACAGGGATGAAGTAAAAGTTAATTTTCCAGAAGTGCTTGGTAAGGCTATTTGTTGAACGAAGGGCTGTCTCAAACCTGTCTACTTTGGGCCAATGTGAGGTAGTCGAGGAACTTCAAGTGCAGTGTCAATCCAAGGTCTCTGTTTGGAGCACCCCAAAAGAAGAGGACTTAATGACTGTCACATTGCCCTCTAGAAATGATAACTGATTTCATATAACACTCATAGACCAGTGCACACAGAATCTGGTCTTTCTGTTACCTCGCAACTCGTTATTCAATAACTGACATTTTGGATGAAGAGATAATAAATTCACAGGACTATCCATTTTTGACGTTTAGCACAACCATTTTCCAAGTAAAAGATGAGCTTGAGTATATGCCATATGTAATAATGGTGTAGATCTATGCTTACCTTAGCTCAATGGGGATCACTGGGTCCTGAAACTACCAATTTTGTTTCTATTTGTAGACTCTTCTGGCAAAATTTGATGTGGACTGCACTTGTGGCTTTCATTTGATCTCCCTTTTGTCCCATTTTAAAGTTGTAGATTTTAATATTTTTGTTTTCTTTTCAATGAAGGTGTCTTCTCTATTTTATTTTGTTATTGCTGTTAGCTTTGTTGACTCTTTGCTTTTGTATGCGTTTCAGTAGATGAAATCCGGCACGGGTGAGTCTCGCAGGCATCCTCAAACTATGGCCCGCAGGTCACATGCGGCCGGTCAAGGATATTTATCCAGCCCGCCGGCTGTTTTTGCCCCATTTGTTTTTTTACTTCTAAATAAGATATGTGCAGTGTGCATAGGAATTTGTTCATAGTTTTTTTTTAACTATAGCTCGGCCCTCCAACAAGTCTGAGGGACAGTGAACTGGCCGCTGTTTAAAAAGTCTGAGGACCCCTGCAGAGAGTAACTGGACTTGTCGTCCCTTGAAGGTATGGCAGGGAGGTCCGGAGAGAACAGGGAGCTAATTACGAGGAATATAAGAAAGAAGAAACTGTTCTAAAATTGATTACAGTCATGATTGTACAACTCTTCCTGATATGATTGAATTATTGAATTGTATGATATGTGGATTATGTACCAACTCTCTCTCTTTCTCTCTCTCTCTCTCTCTCTCTCTCTCTCTCTCTCTCTATATATATATATATATATATATATATATATATATATATATATATATATATATATATATATATATATATCCCCTTGGTTTTGAAGTAGGGGGCATTAAAAGTTTCTAAAACTTAAATAAAATCTAATTTTCTTTTTCCATAAACTTTTCTTTTGTCACGCTCATTCAATCTTGACACGGAACAATTCATCAGACAAACTAGATTATGTTAAGAACTCCTCATCAGGATCAGAGGCAAGCTTACTACCAACCTGCTTTACACATGGGACAGAACTTTGTTTGCTAAACACCAAGAAGACTTGAAACACAAGCTTGTGATGATCAGACTGCAGCCTTCAGCGTGGATTGCAACGTAAGGCAAAGTCCAAATCCAAATGCGCGCTCATGGAGCCGATGAAACTCCTAGTGACCATATTCAGATAGGCCAGAGCTACTTGTGCATTTCTGAGACTGTGAATCTTTGCCAGACCACACAGTTGCCCCTTGCCCCAGAGAGTGACTGCTGAGCTTGGATGGCTGCTATGGTGGTCATCGGCCCAACGCATAACCCATCCTGAAACAATAGGTCACGTGATAATAAATTGAGAGAAGTTTCAAGTTATCAAGGATAGAATTTTCTTTCCATTTATCATCAATTCACAAAGGAGCAGTAATCAAGATACCGAATGATGTATTGCACAGTCTATTTAGATTAATAATAAGCAAAAATGCTGTTTTGAGGATTCAGGTGTCTTGTCAGAAACCATGGTATTAAAAAGACGTGGCTGATATGTATGAGAAAACTGGACGATGAATTAGGAAAACCACAGAAGAACTGATGACTTTGAATTAGGGTGTTGGCAAAGAATATCTAATCTACTGTGGACCGCTGCAAGAAGACAAATTTATTTTGGAAGAAGTACAGCCAGCATGCTCCTAAGAAGAGAAAACTCTGAGACTTCGCATGTACTTTGAGCACATTATCAAGAGAGACCGTTCTGGAAATGTCATCACGCTTGGTAAAGCAGAGAATCTGTGAAGAAAGTTGAAGATCATTGATGAGGTGGATTGACACAGAAGCTTCTAGATGGCCTCAAACAGAACAACACTCGGGAGGCTGACACAGAACTGAGCAGCGCTTTGTGTTCTTGCACCTGTACAGGGTCACTATAAGGTGGAGCCACATCTAGAGCACCTAAAATCAACAATGGGTGCATTCTCATTATAATGTTTAGTGGTCATTATTTAACTTTTAATATTCTTGATCTCTATAGCAACATAAAATACTTGTCTGATTCAAAGTTTTGCCTTTAGGACTCAATATGCTTGGTCTAAAGGATATCCATCACTTATTAAATGATACTAGGTTAAAGGCAACTGAAGTGTATTTTCTCTGAAATAGTACATTTTAGAAGAGACATGCATGGACTTTAGAGAATGAATATTGATTGACATATGGACAAACATCACTCAGCTAATAATGCTAACTTTATATTTTTAATTTTATAAAAATTCTCAATTAAAAATTATAAAGATGTATTATTATGGTGTGATTTTCAGAAATTTCTCTCATAATTCATATATGTATGTTTTTGAAATATACATACATACATATATGCATATGATTTTGAAAACTTTTTGGAAAAAGTGATATTGAAAGGCAATGGAATCTTCCCCAACTTTTTTAAGTCCCCTTACATTAGTGAGTGATTGAACCTTATATTTTGTTTGTTTATTAATTTGGTGAAAATTAATGGTGTAGCCATCAGGTTGCAATGATCTGACCTGGCTTTTGTTGCTGACAAACTGATCAAGTTCCCCTCAAGTTTCTTTCTTGAAGAATCAACCTATTTTGGTTCCTTGTGAGGTTTTCCTTTCTCATAAGAACTAACTTAGTTTAGTAAAGTGGGACTATAATAAAGTGAGCATTACTTAATGGATTTTTAAAAAGAACTACATTTCACTGTGCATCGTTTGGAAAAAGTAATTTTAACTTTTCATCAACCCTTTCAGCTGTAGTCATTTATGAAAAAACTGCAAGTTTAGATATGGAATTACCTTTTTCCACAAAATTTATGATAACATCATATGGGTCAAATATATCTTGATATGGAATTTTTTCTATACTGTAAGAGTTGCCTCAAGACCAAGAGGGAACTTTTTACTCTCCTCAGGAGTGACAGTCTCAGAAATGCACAGGGACTGGCCTCTCTGATCCTGTAGAGTCACTGTGAGTCAGCATTGACTCCAACACAGGGAGATGGGTTTAGGTTTTGATAAGGGTACCAGTCCCTTATGAACTATCAGAGCTATCAAAAACTCGAAAGAACACAGTTCTAATTTGAGAAACCTGGGCTTGCACTAAGTAGAAATCAATGTCAGCTGTTTTTGGTTGGTTGGTAGGAGTTGTAGCAATATCAACGAGCTCATAAATATTAAAAAGCACAATGAAGCAGCAGGATCTGGCAGCTAGTTAGTTACACATCGGGCTGCTAACCAAAAGGCCAGTATTTCAAAACCACCGGTAGCTCAGCAGGAGAAAAGAATGTGGTTTTCCATTCCTATACAGAGTTACAGTCTCAGAAACCCACAGTGCGATTCTGCTCTGTCCTACAGGTGAAAGTGTGCTGTTTGATTGGGTCGCTGTGAGTCAGAATCTACTCGACCATGGTGGGTTTGGTTGATTTGGGCACTCACAGGTAACAGCTGAGCACTCGTGGCTACAGAGGATGCATTACACATCTCTCTGGGAAACATGGCTTTCATTTCTATCAGATAGCTGTTCTCCCAAATCAGTAATCCTCATTTTCATTTCCAAGTTTTTCTGTAAGCATACAAAAAAAAGTGAAGTGTTTTTTTAAGATGTTTCCTTCATTAGCAGAAGAACAATTTTACAAACAGCTAAGTGATGCCAATTTAGATCAGTGCTATCAGATAGATATCCCCATTGAAAAGTGATCGAGTTAATATTGAGCCATATTTAAATCTAATTTATGAAATGCAAAATGTTCTGCAAGCACATTCTCTTGAAGATGAAATATCTGCAATCACTGTGAATGCTAAAATAAATTCAGTTTAATAAAGTTCAACCTAAAAGATAAAATAATTTTGTGATGATCCTAGAAATGAATATTTTGATAAATGAGAATTTCATGGTAAAATAATATTCTTAACATATTAAGAAAATAACTTGGTACAGAACTTTACTTGGTATTTGATGTGGTGCACACATTATTTAAGAATTGTATTCCAAAAGTTGTAATATTCTAGCAGTGGAAAGAAAAATACACCTAACATTTTGAAGACACATATTCACTCAGGATATTAGGACTACAGAATCTTTTGGACAAAGCAGATATTCAATAAAGATCTTCAGCAGAGTAATCTACGCTTGCTCTCCTCAACATCTTACATTAATTGAATTTTAGAATTTAAAAATGTTTGAACCTTTGAAGAATTATTTTGCAAATCAATACACCTATTCCATGAGGTTTTTCTGTTTGTTTGTTTGTTTCTTTGCCAGTGAATGCTCTTTTAGTTGTAAATCAATTTAAGATATTGAATCTAACTAAGTTCAATGACATGATTTTGTTCCTAGATGGCATACAGAGAGTTCCAACTCATAGCAACTCTGTTTACAAAAGAAGGAAATATTGCCTAGTCCTGGGCTGTCCTCACAATCATTCCTGTGTTTGACTCTCGTGTTCCAGACACCGTTTCACACCCATCTTATGAAAGGTCTTCGTCTTCTGTTGCTGATACTCATTTTACTAAGTGTGATGTATGCATATGAGGCATCCGTTGATCTTCAAAGTGACAGCTTGGCTTTGTAGTGCGTTAAAGAGATCTTACAACAGGTGTGCTTAGTGCAATGTGTCCTGTGACTTCCTGATTCCTGCCTTCGTGGACATTGACTCTGGATCTAAGTCAGTGGAAATCCTGGACCAACGACAACACTTTCCAATGTTTTTCTACTAATTACCATGTTTCGTCCTGATTCCATTGTGAGGATTTTCTTTACGTGGGAGGGGTAATCCATTTGAGAGTTGTAGTCTTGGATCTTCAACAATACGTGCTTCCAGGACAGATTGTTGTGTTTTTTCTCATACGGTCCCGTTTCTCAAGTTATTTTCTTAGCCAACAGATTGAACAAGTATGATGAAAAAGACATAAACTTGACACATAACTTTAGAAAATTTTCAGGTCAGCAATATCCCTTTGTTTTGTTTAAACGACTGCCTCTTACTGGATGCACGGGTTCTGCAGGTGCTGCAAGAGCATAATTGAGTGTTCAATGTTCACACAATGTATTATATTCCATGAAATCAAACGCCTTTGCATAGTGAGTGAAGCAAAGTAAACATCTTTCTGAAACTCTGCTCTCACTCAGGATTCATCTAACATCAGCAATGATATGGTGCCACTCCCTGAGTTCTTCTGAATCCAGGCTGAATGTCTAGGAGTGTCTTGTCACTGTATTTCTAAAATGGTTTTTGAATCATCGTTAGCAGAATTTTACTTCGGCACTACATTAGTGATATTTTTTGATAATTTCTCCATTCTTCAGAGTTACCTTTATTGGAATGAGAAAAGATGGATCACTGCAGATCGACTGGCCAAGTAGCGGACTTCCAAATATCCTAGAATAAACAAGTGTGTGCTTCCAGTACTGAATCGATTTGTTGTGGCATTTCAAATGGAATTTTTCAATTCCTGGCAGCTTGTTTTCAGTTGCCTCCAGTGCAGCTTAGACCACTGCTTTCAATACCATTGGCGTTTGAACATTTCAGAAAATATTCAATCTTCTGAAAGAGTTAACTGTTTGCCAATTATTTTTAGTACAGTGACTCGATATTCTTTCCATCTTTACTTGATGCTTCCTGCTGCATCATTCAAACTTTTGCTCAAAGAACATTTCACTAGTGCAACCCCTGGCTTGAAACTTTTTCAGTTCTTTAACTTGAGAGATGTGGCATGTCTTCTCCCTTTGGTTTTCAAGTTACGGGTCCTTGGGCAGTTCTTCGCAATGCTTGTTCTCAAACTTCCCTTTGAATTTGCCTACCCAGCTCTTTCATGTATATATATAATTTTTTTTCTTTCACACTAGCTATTTTACCTTTAAGATCATGTTTAGAAGTTTCTTTTGACATCCATTTTTTTCTTTTCAAAGACTAGAGCCCCCCCAAAACTTCAGCATATGAAACTACATTAAACTTCAATTTTGTACACAAATGTTTATTAATAGGAACATATTAGGATCGAGTCTTTATTTTATCATTTACTGGGGGCTCGTACAACTCATATCACAATTCATATACATCCATCCATTGTGTTAAGCACATTTGTTACCATCATCATTTTCAAAACATTTGCTTTCTACTTGGGTCCTTGGTATCAGTTCCTCATTTTTCCCCTCCCTTACCCACTCTCCTTCCCTCATGAACCCTTAATAATTTATAAATTATTATTTTGTCACATCTTACACTGTCCGACGTCTCCCGCCACCCACTTTTCTGTTGTCCATCCCGCAGGGAGGAGGCTATAGGTAGATCCTTGTAATCAGTTCCCCCTTTCCACCCCACTCTCCCTCTACCTTCCTGGTAAGGGATCATCTGTCCTGGGATCAGAAGGGATCATCTGTCCTGGATTCTCTGTGTTTCCAGTTCCTATTGGTACCAGTGTACATCTTCTGGTCTAACCAGATTTGTAAGGTAGAATTGGGATCATGATAGTGGGGGGAGGAAGCATTTAAGAACTAGAGGAAAGTTGTATGTTTCATTGTTGCTACACTGCATTCTGACTGGCTCATCTCCTCCCCGCAACCCTTCTGTAAGGGATGTCCAGTTACCTACAGATGGGTCTTGACCCCAATATGCACTCCCCACACCATTCACAATGACTTGGTTTTTTGTTCTTTGATGCCTGATACCTGATCCCTTTGACACCTCATGATCGCACAGGTTGGTGTGCTTCTTCCATGTGGGCCTTGTTGCTTCTGAGCTAGATGGTCGCTTGTTTACCTTCAAGCCTTTAAGATCCCAGATGCTATATCTTTTGATAGCTGGGCACCATTAATTTTCTTCACGACATTTAAGCTTAAGCACCCATTTGTTTTCAGTGATCATATCGGGAAGGTGAGCACATCATGATATGATTTTTTGTTCTTTGGTGCCTGATAACTGATCTCGTTTTATAAAAATCAGAAGGGAACTGGTCGATGAAAATCATTCAAATGGTGTATGAGCTATAATTTTTAATTGTATATTTTCTCTTGAATTGTATTGGCTTGTAGAAAGAATTGCAGTGCCTATTCTAGATTAGATTAATTTAAATCCCAGGATGAAATTGAATAAGATTACCCTGACTCTGATTTAGTAGCATCTAATTTTTGCCAAGCATTCAATATTATAAAGATGCATAATATATTCTGTAAATCTTGTTTTATTGAAATATTATAAAACTAAGAAACCTTTTTTTTTTTTTGAGATCCTGGGAACTGAATTTATTGGTTTTCCCTGATTGCCTCTGGTCTGGCTTCCGCAGGCCCCTCTGGACTCTTCTGGGCTTGTTTCCGGGCAGCAGCAGCAGCTCTTAAGGCCCTTTTTTGCTTCTTCAGCTTTTGAACCTGCTGGTAAACCAGAGTGTACAGCGCCCTCTTGGCCACCGCGCGGTGGTGGGCCTTCCTGTAGTAAGGGGGGGAGGTGTACTCAATTACTCAATGCCCAGCTCCCGGCACGTCTTCTCAAAGTCGGCGTAGTTGGTTTTGCGCAGGCTTTTGAGCATCTTCTTCCTCTGGTCGATGCTCATGAGCAGGTAGCGCTTGTGGGCTTTGTCCTTGCGATGCTTCTCCATGTGCTCTTCATAACTGCGGATCTTGACAGTCAGGGCGACAATTCGAGCCTCCAGGGAGCCGGTGTCCGCAGGGTTTTGCACGATCTTGTTCATCAACACGTCTTGCTTGACTTTCAGCTTCTCCTTCTTTTTAGCCATTTCCAAAGACAAGAGTTTTCTTACAACATCATTAACCTTCTCAACTGCAGGGACGTTCTGGTCGTCCTTGAGCAACGTGGAAGGGGCGGGTCATCTCCTTGGCTCGGCTGGACTGTGACTGCTTTCTTGATGGCAAATCCGCGGGCGGCCTGGAGGAGGTGACGTCAAGGCTGCAGGCGCCACTGGGCAGAGGGAAGTCTGGCCCTCACTCCCTCTGACACCCTAAGAACTGGGAGCTGGATCCTGCCTGCGCCCGAATCGAACCCAGGGCCCGGCACGCCACCCTCAGCATGCTGCCTCCTGACCCCGACGGGCTGCGCCACGGCCGCTGTCTGTTACATGGGCGCGCCATGTTGGTTCAAAACTAAAAAACCTTTTATGGCAAACAAAACTTGCCAATGAATATATCTATGCCAAAGCACACATGTTTTAATTAAAAGGTGGTTTGCAAGAGTATTTGTCTTTTAGTAAAGTTGTCTCCATGTTTGCTGGGAATTTTACTACTGGTGGTAAGGGGATTCTCAAGTAAAACATATGCTAAATACGATTAACAGCAAAATTAAAAATAACATTAAGTTCACTAAATATAAAATATGAGTTGGATGAAGAATGTAAGATATGCCATGAAAAGAAATGAAGTTATGTAACAAAATGCCTTTTTCATAAAAAATATCTATCATTGGATAAGTCATATAAAGCCAAGCAACTAATTAAAGTTTATGATTATGCCTCCACAATGACTTTGTTTATATTACTCTTGTTTGTTAAAATCACCATTATTATAAAAATGTCATCTAACATTGCTTTAATTTTGGAAGTATATTGTTTTAATTTTTTGAAATGATTTTAGTTTTAAAAATTAAAAAGTTGGGTCTAAATTGGTATCTCATTAATTTCATAGCTATCCGCTCTCTCGGGTGCTGTAGTGGGTAGTGCCCTGGGTGTCTAAGCAGAAGGTCAGCAGTTCGAAACTACTAGTTGACCCACGGGACAGAGAGACTTTCTGTTCCCATATGTCAGTCTACTCTGCACTGTAGGGTCACAGTGTCAGTATTGACTTGATGGTAATGAGTTTCAGTTTGGGTAACCTCAAAAAGCATCTGGCTTAGTTGGAATAGTCGACTGTAACCACCAATTCACTTTCTCAGTGAAGAGGATATTTCATCACTAGTTTACAGTGAGTGACACAGAGGAACAGAACAATGATGACTTATGACCACACATCAGGAGAGGGGGTCACTCTCTCAAAGCTCAGATGTTCAGACATATCTGGGATGGAGGGTGTGTTCAATTCTAATTTTTAACAGTTTTATTGGCACTTAATCCATATATCACACAATTTAAGAAGTTCAATCATATCAAAAAGATTTGCAATCACTGCCACAATCAGTATTAGAACACTCCCCCTCCCCCACCAGCCATGGGTAAATCACTTTTAAAATGAGTTGTGTAATCACCGTAAGTTCCACTGTTCCTTCCCACATAATTATTTGCTCCCCTAGGCCCCTCACCCTCTCTATTTCCCACCCCTTACCTCTACCTCCCTATAAACCCTTCCATCAGTTCCTATCTCTATGCATCTACTCCTTCTGTGCATCACAAACTGGTAAATCCAACAGAAACAAAGAAAACATAAAATAAAGTGGTAAGGATAAAATAATAATACAAAGATTCAAAATTAAAAATAGTTCATGAGAAAGAAAAGACCACCATGAACATTTAAAAGGCCAGGGAAACATTTTTTTGTCATGGAACTAGCAAGAAATTCTTGCACCTAGAATTTCAGGTTGGGTCAGGAGGGAGGTCAATTTACCAAATATCAAGTTCAATCCCGCATAATCATGATTACAGTGATCCCTGTCTGATAGTAAAGCTGTTCACGACCCTTGCCAATGGCTAGTGAGCTCTGCAGCGGCTTAATCTGACAAGCTCCTTTGCAGATGGGTTTGGGGCCCTACTGTCCTCCATGGTCTTAGACCTAATGGGTGTTTGCAAGTTAGGCTCTGATACTTTTTCCTTTGTTGTGTTTGAATTATGTTATTGTCACCTGTGGATCACACAAGCTGGTGTGCTTCTTCCATGTGGACTTAGTTGACTTCCTCACTTAGATGGCTGCTTATTTGAATACAAGCATTTTAGGCCCCAGACACTATTCTGATAGATAGCCGAGCACCATCTACTTTCTTCACCACACTTTTAGATAGCACCCTATGTTCATTTCATAAAGGTGAGTATCTAGCAAAGCCATGTTATCAGAACTAACTGTTCTTAGATTGGGGCTAGAGTTCGGTGGGCGCCCAGAATCCATTTGCTTGTCCCTGGATATGCATGACTCAGGTTTACTTTGGTGGTTTTAGTATGACAAATAGAGATATAGCCTAAGAATAGACTTGGCTCAAAATTTCACAAAGACTATATTTGAAAATCTTCTGATACTCTTTTAATTCATTTATATTCAAAATTAAAATACATATCCATTTAAATATATCCATTCAAATATATTCCATTCATAAGAAAATGTTCCCCTAAATTTTCATGACTAATTACTAATTTTCATAATTACTAATTAATAAATCCCATACTGTTTAATATAATTATTTGGAACAGTGAAATTACACAATGAACCTAGAGCATCAAAGGAGACTAAAAAATGGCATGGAAGGTTGTGGATACTGTCAGAAAATTTAAAATCAATATTTAAGTTAAAAAATCAATAAATCATTAACTGTAATGCTTACTTGAGGATTTAAGCAACTGTTGGTACATAAAATTAAATGATTATTGCTAAATAAAACTCAACAAAAAATTATAGCTGCAAAATTTTACTAAGGACAAAATTGAGCTTGTTTGGTGCTCTTGCATTTGCCATTGGAGTAGCCCTGACTCCTAGTGAAATAGAACTGAATACTGTTTATCTTGTACAATCCCCATGGTAGAATGAAGAGACCATTTTAATCCATAGAATTTTGGGTAGTTGGCTTTTGAAAGTAGATCACCAGGCCTTTCTTAATAGTCTGGAGCAGGGGTTCTTAAGCTTCCTAATGCTGCAAGCCTTTAATCCAGTTCCTCATGTGTGGTGACCCCCCCCAACCATAAAATTATTTTTGTTGATGCTTCTTCATAACTGTAAATTTCCTACTGTTATGAATCGGGTGACCCCTGGGAAAGAGTCATTTGATCCCAAAGGGGTCGGGACCCACAGGTTGAGAACCAGTGGTCTAGAAACTATTGAAACCTTCTCAGCACCACAGCCACACACAAGCGTCCATTGACAGATATGTGGCGTGTGTAAGAAATGCATCAGCTGGGTATCCCACTAGGTTTTCCTTCAGGGAAGGCGGCAAATGTCCTACTACAGAACCACCACCACTACCCCTCGGCAAAGCATGAGATCCTCAGAGTGCTTGTCTTGGCTTCATAATGTCCAAATTCAGAGTTCTTACTTGTTTATTTTTTGCAGCAATTTAATTGAAACTTAAAATACTATAGATGATTGTGTGATTTTAAAGTCTGACAAAATTTGAAAGTACAAGTTTACTCGTGTCCATGTTTAATTCAGTTGTTAGGATTTGGATCTTGGATCAAAACAGTCCAGAAAGAACGTGTCAGGAACGCTATATTTTCTAATTTGATGGGCATTGTGTGGTCCAAAAGTTTTCTGTTTTTGAAATGTGAATAGAAATGACACTTCATTTATAAGAGATTGAACACAAGAAGTAGTGCTATAATAAATTACTTTCATTGTGTTTTATGATATATGTAAATTATCTCCTACCTTTTAAAAAATTAAGACTACAGAACTACACATAAAACTTAGCTCCAACATTTAGTGGTTATGTGAGGGTTTTACTGACCTTATCTTCCTAAGCTACTTTAGTGAAATATAAATACCAATTCTACAGAGTTATTGAAAAGATTAACGCTGAACGTGTGACTCTTGGCTGACAGTCAGTAAAAAGTGCTTATTTTTCTTAATGTTTATGGTGGCACTTGCTTCCCTGTAAAATAAGGTCTCTGAGGTCATTCAGATACCTCTCTCCCCAAAAGTAGGAATTCTTACCACGGTGTGCATAACATAGTGAATATGTTAATAGAGATGTTCCTTAAAAGATTTTTTATTGTTGTTTTTCTTTACTTTCCATTTTGCTCAGGTACAGAAGAGGAGTGGAATAGGCACAAGTTCATAGCATCTGATTCCCTATCAGCCAAGAATAACTCAACAGCCAGACTTGACTAACAAACATTTGGTTGTTTGAGGATCTGTTGAGTTTCTAATGTGCTACGTATTCAAGTAGAAACTATTTGCTTCGGGTCCAGCCTTGTAGAGGACCAGAATTGTACAAGGTGTCCTAGGGTTCTAAGGTTCAATGATGAGAGGGGATTTCCTATATTTAGTTTGGGTTTTATTTTTCCGTACTGTAATATATAGGCAGGACTCAACAGGTTGATTCGAGATTAATAAAGATTGATCATCTGGGTGTATGTGAATATGTGGTTCCTACTTAACTCAGCATTGGAAAGTGGGGAGGTCTGCGACATACAATATGGACAGGCATGAATAAACTCTGCTGTCAGAATGAGTATTACCTGAATCAAAGACAGAGGAAATATCTCTGGTTGCTTCCCCATCCCATCCTGATACTACAGTGAGCCTTTTAAAATGAAAATATGAGGAAAATAGTCCCCTGTGTGTTCATTATCAATCATTGTCTAACAAATTAGCACAAAATGTAGTGTTTTAAGACAGCAAACATGCATTGGATAGTTCCTAATGGTTGAGAAGAGAAACAGCTTGCCTTGGTGAATCTTGTTCAAGTCTCTCATGAGTTTTCATTCAAAAGATTAGCGAGGGTGCAGACATTAGAAGGATTCATGAGGACTGAGAGATCCACTTCCTGGATTGCTCACTCCACGGCTATGGACAGAAGGCCCTCAACCCCTCACAACTTGAGCCCTGTCACCTTGACGTTATTCTTGTGGGTTTCCCTCGGACAAAGCAGTTCAAAATAGAATGCAAAGAGAAATACCCAACATCTGTATCCTAATTTCAGACGAGACATCTTCTCTATGACCATAGCCTGCTTGTTTTGGAGGATAATTAAATTTTGCCTTTTGAAGAACAGCTAATCAAGGAATTTGTGGACATAGTTTAAAACAACCATGATCTAATTAAAACTAGTCACTAGATCTTAAGTTCTTATAAAATAAGGTCCTAAAAGCTGCATGTTATAGAGATAATAATCTAGTTACCATTTCCTTCTCCTAGTCTTGTCATCACCATGTCTGCTTTAGATTCTCCCCTCCAGCCATTGGACTCCCTTAAAATGCGCCAACTATAGGACTATTTTCCTTGTGGACCCTGGACCCTGCCATCACCTGATATGCATGCGACATCTGGATAATGAATAAGGACAATCACAGAATCGGTGCATGTGTTTTCGGTATTCACAAAGAACACTGTGCAAACCATTAACTGACAGAAGAATGGGTAAATATCTCTTTGAGTTAGGCTCAACCTGAACGCTCCCTAGAAGTGAGAATGTATCGCCTATACTTTGGACATGTTATCAGAAGAGACCACTCCTGCAGAAGGACATCGTGCTTGCTAAAGCAGAGAGTCAGTGAAAAAGGACAAGACCTCCAGTGACCTCGAGCAACAGTGGGCTCAAATCCAGGAGCAATTGTGAGGATAGGGCAGGACCTCTCCTCGATGTTCCTCTCTGCTGTTCACGAGGCCATTACAACTCAGAACCAAATGGATAACGCTTAATACAACAACACACCCATCGTTATCGTTTTTCTCACCCAGCTAGCAATATACAGTCATTATATCTCAAGTTAACATTAATCTTATACAACTTTCCCAATTTCAGACGAGGTGGAAATAAGCCTTGAGAGGAAAGGGCAGAAATTGTAGAAAGCCAAAGAGTGTGCTTCAAAGCCGAAGTCAGAGACAGGGCCTGCCGTTGTTTCATGAGTTGGCTAGTGTAAGAACTGTCGATTCTCTCATAGCATCTAGGCACTTTGAGGGACCCATTTATTTTGTATCCACTGCACTTCATGCAGTGTTCAGCACATTAATTAAAAAATAACAAATATCTTTGAAGTTGTCTCACCTTTCCAACATGGTGAGAAACCTCACAATTTTCTTCCACTGTAGATAATACTTTCAATTAGCTTAACTAAAGAAGGTAGCTGAAAAAGAAGAGAGTATTGTCAGGTGACATCTGCCTTATTCCATAAATAAATGTTTTCCCTCTTTCATTTGTTGCAAAATAGGAGTCAAGATACCTAAGATGTAATTTTTCACATTATTATATAAACTTACCTAATGTACACACTAGCTCTATTGAAGCAGGTATTGGCTTACACTAAGTAAATATATTTCTGAGACTCTCTGAGAAGATACCTCTTTATTTATGAGAAATTACTTTGGTTCAATTACAGGATCTTCAGACTTTAAAGAATGGCAGAGATTTTTTTTGGCCTATAATTAATATAAAATTCCAAAGAAGGGTGAAATACGTGTTTTCATTCAAGAATGTTCAAGGCTTTAGGCAATCCCTGTCTGGGGGAGTAGAGGCTCTAAGGTGGGGTACACACTATGATAATGATTCTCATTTCTCTTTACTACTTCCATTTGGAATAGCTATGGTCTTATAATTAAGCATCATCATTCATTCATTACATAAAGCAACAATATTTTAGCCAATTTTACTTGGTATATATTTTCAAACATTACCAATTATGACCACACGCATGAACTTTTTTTAAAAAGACTAAGAACAAAAATGAAAATAGTGCAACTATCCAGTAATAACTGAACCACAATAATTCTATCAGTATAACGGGGTCTTCCATTGTCTTTCAACATGCTTGTTGATGTCAGGCATGTAGGAAGATGTGACTAGGTAAACAAATATGGGGACTTGGGCTTCAGTTCACACATGCACAGGTATTCACCACTCAACACCCCCACAAAAAGCAAACATGTGTAGGCATGTCTCTGTGGTCAGTGGTTGATGGCAGACAAACTTTCTCAGTAATGCACCTATCTCAGGCTTCTCAGAGTCACTTCAAACAAATGTTCCAGTCAAAATAGTCGCTCCTGGGGGGATCTATTGGGCCTTTTAAATTCAAGGCAGAGAAGTCAGCTGAGAATATTCAGGTAAACTTTTTTTTTAGTTCCAAAATTGTATGTTAGACTGAGTTTCTTGAATGACACGTAGAGATGTGGGGTTTTCTTTTTTAAATTATTTTTACTTTCTTTCTACTTGAGCTCTTGATATCAGCTCTTCATTTCCCCCCGGCCTTCCTCCACCCTCCCTCTCTCATGAAAACTTGATAAGTTATAGATTATTATCTTTATATCTTACATCTTCCTCTGTTAATCCCCCTGGGAGAGGGTTATATGTTGATTCTTGTGATTGATTCCCCCTCCCCCACCCCTATCTTCCCCTTCTCCTCCTGGTATCACTATTCTAATTATTGGTCTGAGGGATTTATCTATCCTGGATTCCCTGGGTTTCAGGCTCTTATCTGTAGGAGTGTTCATGCTCTGGTCTAATCCAATTTGTAAAGTAGAATTGGTATCATGATAGTGAGGGGAGAAGGGGAGCATTAAAGGACTAGGGGAAAGTTGTATGTTTCATCAGTGCTATACTGCACCCTGACTGGCTTATCTCTTCCTTGTGACCCATCTGTAAAGGCCATCCAATTGTCTACAGATGGGTTTGGGGTCTCCACTCTATACACACCCACCCCCATTCACATCGGTATGATTTTTTTCTGGGTCTTAGATATCTGATGCCTGATCCCATCAACACCTCGTGATCACACAGGCTGGTGTGCTTCTTCCATGTGGGCTTTGTTTCTTCTAAGCTAGATGGCCACTTGTTTGTCTTCAAGCCTTTAAGATGATATGGGGTATGCTAATGAAGTTTGTTTGTTGTTTAATTTGAAAAGTGAACTTGTGAGAAAAGTTGCTCTGAGGATCTTGTTTCCATCATGGCAATGTACGTAGCTGCTTATTCTTGGAAAGTAGCAGAGCTTGTCTATGAGAATTTCCTAGGGAAATCTTACCCCATCCAAACTTTTGCCTTTATCATTTCACTTCAGATATCCTTTCGCTCTAAAACCTTTTTAAATATCAAAATGAAACACAATGTGACTTCCTTGAGAATGCCTGAAATATCATTTGGCATGGTATAAATCCAAGAGTGTGAAATTCTCCAGGGAAGTTTTAGAGAAAACACAGCCTTCAGAAGTGTTTACACCTAAATGGAAACTAATTCAAGAACAATAGCTTACCTTCACATTTCGATTTCTTTTTTAAATAAAGGTTTCTAAGATTTTATAAACAGTACTTGTTTGACTTCTTAGTTGGCATTAGTCATTGTTTTATAGGAACTGTTGCTTGAATAGCAAATCCGTTAGATGCCAGGGATAAACCCTTTATACATATCAGAAAAGTTTTGTCTCATGTTTTAATAAACCTATAACATATCTGTAGACTTTCATGTGCTTGAAATTCTTTAATACTTTAACTATCATCTCCCCTTGGAAATTTGTTCATTCACTTACATTATCTTCATCATTGTAATCCTAATTCCCTTCTCAGCTGACATCGTATGATTCCTGAAAATTATTTTCTTCCCTGAGTTTCCTAGAAGCTTTATGTGGGGTTAGCCGTGGAAGCTTTCTCAGCCCTTTGTACGGTTCTCACGCAGCACATAAGAGAAACATCGCTGTCAGTTGCCTTTCCTTGGCTGCGACTTGCGGTGACACCATGGATCGTAGAAAAATAAAACATTGGTCATGATAACTGGTATAAGTGAACACATTGTTGCAGTCTTTGTATCTGCCTTCCAACCTCAGGGTCTCATCTGCCAGTACTGCAAGTTTGACGGCCCTCTGCTGTGCTCCACATGGCTCTCATCAGCTAATTTGCAGAATTGGGTTACTAAGGGTGTCTTCCTTGGCAAGCTCTGCTGAAACCTGTGACGCCGTTATTTCTAAATCCAGCAGAGTCAAACAGTGACATAGCTTTCATTGTCATAGCAACATGCAAGTACTGGAGACCAAATGATAGGTAAATAATAATCTATGCTATATATTATGTGATTGTTTAATCATTTTATTGGGGGCTTATACAATTCTTATCATAAGCCATCCATCCATTGTGTCAAGCACATTTGTAATTATCATGTTAATGTAAGTATCATGTTAATCTCTCTCCCCATTATAGGATGTAGTCTAACCAGGACCACCACATTATATTCTAGGTAATTGGCACCCCTCATGCCTGGTTACCTTCTGGCTCTGGGAGCCTCTGTGACAGCATGAATTATAGTTAGTAATTACTATGGTGCCTTACATATAATAAATGATCCATAAACCATGAGTTCCTGAATGAATTTCCTTACATTAATCAAACTAAACCTATTGCTGACAAGTTGATGCCAATTTGTTTTGCAGTAAATGAAAGTCGGGGATATTGAGCCTATAGGGAAAGAAAATATAACAAAGGAATACAGAGGGATGGGGAAAATAAGGAGATTATGAGAAAAGTCTAGGAAAGCAAAGTGTGTTGAAAACTGATGATGGAAGCAATTGTCCAATCGTGTTTGACATGATTGAACTATGGAATGATGTGATATGTGTTAACTCCCAAGTGACAGCAAATTAAAAAAAAAAAAAACAAGCTTGTAGATCCAGGAATGGTTTGGGGCTCTCACCAAATCCCAGCTCTAACTTAAGAACAATTAGTTCTTACATCACAAACCTGCTTGATATTCACCTTCATGACATGGTCACCGAAGATAAGGGTGCTTCTGCAAGAAGAAAGTAGATGATGATGGTGCCAGTCAATCAATTGAAGTCGTGTCTTTGGTCTTAAAGACTTGTATTCAAACAAGCAACCATCTAAGCTGGGAGTCAGCTAAATCCACATGGAAACACCTCACCGGCTTTTGTGATCCCAAGATGACAATTACAAACTTTAAATATGGTGAAGAGAAAAATTATCAGAGTTAAAAGTATGAACACCAGTTTGTAAAAGGCTGTGGAGCACAAAGCCCGTCTGCAGAGCTGCTGGCAGATCTGTTCTAGCCAAAGGCAAGAGGCGCAAACAGCCTTTGTATCAGGCAGACATTACTGTGAGCTTAATGATGCTGGATCGAACTTGATACTTTGTCAGTTGACCGACCGCCTTAAACATGACCTGAATTTGTACTGGGGCAAGTATCGCTTACATGTTCTATGACAGAAATTTCCTCTCTAGTTTTATTTAATGTTGATGGGGCCTCTTCCTTCTTACATATTATTTGTAATTTTGTCTTTATACAACTATAGTTTTAACCTTACCATCTATTTTGATTTTTATTGTTTTCTGTTGGGTTTCTCAGCTGTGAGGCACAGGAGAATTATAATGAGAATAACTGATACACAGGATTATAGGGAATACAGGGTAGGGAGTGGTCAATGAGGAGGGAAAGGGGAATTTCAGGAGTGAAGTATGGGCATTGGAAGGAAGCACTGAAACTGATTGAGATTGCACACCTGATTTGAAAGGTGATTAAACCATGGAGCTGTGGAATGGTCTAAGATTGACATGGTGATGACTGTAAAATGACCCACCGTATGATTGAACGATTGAACTAGGGAATTAAATGTAAATTATGTGCCAATAAAACCATTAGAGAGAGAGAGAATACAACTGTGCAGAAGGTTTTTAAGGCTATCAAGAGGTACAGAATCAGACTGCCACGTGGTTCTCTCATAGTGGTTCCCACAGCTAATCATTCTTGAACATCCAAGCTCGTTGGGCATGTAACACCTGTGCTGCAAGGGACCTCTCTCGCTTTACACTAGGTTGGTAATAAAACTTTCACCTAGGAGCACTAGGAGACCCGGTTTGGTATTACGTGTAAATCACTTAGCACTGTGGCCTGCAAAACTAAAACCCTGAATAAATGTTACCTGTTACCCTTCAGCACAGCAAAACAACCTTACAATGAAGGATTTGTAATCTTCTAATTCAAAACTTGCCTACATTTGTTTTACCAATCCTTCAAATGAGGAGTCTATTAATAGTTCAAATTGGATTTAAAATATCTTGAAAGATTTGTCAGTGTAGTGCATTCTCTCACTGAAAATCATCATATAACAAATCTAAATGTATTACTATGGCATGTGTGTATCATATTGTGTTGTGGGTGATGGGATCCTCAATATTTCCTGGGGAAAATAGAAAAATTGTTTTTTTTAATAAAACGAAGACCTAAAAGCTCAATTCTAATTAAATTATAGGATATGTAGCTGAGACGAGGGCTGAACTACAAACATGATTTGTCTTCTACTTTTCAAAATGTTTGGTTCATTAGCTCATGAAATGTTAATTACTCGTTTGTTTTAAATTAGTTTAAATATGAGCTCCCCCATGGGGTGACAGTTGTCTAAATTCTACTGCAAGCATTAATATCTGCCATGTGTACCCTAGAACATTCCCACCACAGTCCTTACTAATGACAGCTAAATATTCTCATTATCACTGGTCCTAAAGGAATTTCCCTGGAGTAGGAGCAAGTTGGTTTATGTGGCTAGAATTTTGTTTTTATAAATTTCTTGAAATGTACTCTCTCATATAATAAAGTTATGTCCATTTCCACTCTAACAGCTACACCAATACTGTTGTTGTTGTTATTATTATAATGAGTCATTATTAGAGCAACAGTCAACAGAGTGGCTGAGAACTCAGATTCCAAGTCCAATTCTACCCCTTGTAAGTCAGTGTCATCCCGGTCAAAGTATTAGCTTACTGTGACTTCATTTCCTCATCCGTACAATACAGATAATATTAGTATCCGTCTCACGGGAATCTTGTAGGGCTAAAAATGATAGCTAAATCAATGAATGCCTGGAACACAGCGATTATGCAGAAAATATTCATTATCATTTATCAAACTAATGGGACGTTTTGCTCGTTGTTGTTTCTATCTTTCTAGGAAATGTTCAGTTTTTCTTTTCTTTTTTTAAAGGCTGCATGTATAGAATCTATTTTATGGTCCTACTATTCTCCACAGAAACCTAGTATTTGTCCTAACTGTTAAAAAGGAATTCTATGCTGGTATTTCAACTCACGATCCTCTGCGGCCTATTATTTGCCCTAATCCTTAATCATTGTATGTGCTGCACAATTATGTCATGCTGTATGTCAGCATGTGTACTGGTTTATTCTTATGCTATAGTAGTTTACATTTGGAATGCCTTACATCTGCAACTGCACTGTGAGCTCTGATAGTGTATGAGACCACTACAAAAAGACACATTAAAAGGATGCTTTGCTGACTAGTAAGGGTTAGAAATGCAGGGAGAGAGAGGAAGCCATAGGATAAAATGGATACATGAGTATTAACTTGGGTGAACAGGTAAGCAATATAAAATAAGAGGGAGGCTGGTAAAAAAAATGATGGAGGCAAGGGAAGACACTGGGAAATTTTCAAGAGTTAAAGGGAACAAAGGTAAATATTGTTATATGCAGAAGCCTGCAACAACGGTGATAGTTGGAAAGCTCTGTAGGCTGATAGGTGTGGGAGGGAGAGTGGGAGTACACCTGGTGAACAGATTTGATTTCACAGAGGATATTGGTACATGTGTATTTTATCTTTGATATGAATATGTCCGTAAATATGATAGCGCACTCAGAGAGTGAAGCTACAAAAGCTTCTTAGACATACCCAAAGACCTTGAGGGAAATAAGTCAATGGGCCTAAGGGATCAGGATTATAATCTTGGGACACCAGGTCAATTGGCAAAACAGACAATGCCCTACGTCCTTCTTTGGTGATTAGAGAGTCTTTCAAGCTTGTGACCAGCCATCGAACATGCAGCTATCAATCTTTCCCTGCCTAAGGGAATGAACAGTGGTAGAAATTGAGCGTTACATGGACATACTTAGTCTAGAAGTCAAGTGGACCTCATGAGCATCAGTCTCCACTACCCTGAGAACACAACTAAACAGTGACTGGCTACTTCTAGCAACTCTTGCTCTGAATAGCATCATTTTAGGAGGTCCTAGATAGAGTGTGGGGGAAATTTAGAGCACAATTCACAATCCTGAAGGAAGCCAGGCTTACTGATAGAGACTGTTCAGGCTTCCCAGACTACGGTCTGTAGTGACTCTTTAGATCTGGAACTGAATGTACCTCTCTGTTAGAACAGCCAACCATTGAAGGTCAAAGGGCAGCATTGACCCAAGGATGGAGCTCAGAGGCCCAGGAGAGAAGGAGGGAGGGAAGCAGAACTCAAGGGATGACGTGAGATAGGCAATGACCTATTGAATAGATAACCATGGATATGTTGAAAGAATATGTGTACAAATGGTTGAATTTAAAACAGATGATCTTCTCCCGACACGGTCACTGAATCCACAAGAAAAAGGTTTGGGCTTGTTTAGAAAGAAATTAAACTGAAAGTTCAATAAAATTTATATAAGAAAGCAAAAAAAAAAAAAGAATTGTGGTAGTCACTTAATTTGGTGTCAGTGAGAGGGTTATGAGTGTAGGGGTGGAGTCTAGGCTGTCAATCTTGAGATAGCCAATGAGGCTTCTGTGTGGGCATGGCCTCCTCCTGAGAGTTCTGGGAAATCTGTTACTTCCTCCTTGGAGGCAGAAGACACCTCTCTCTCTGCTACTCCTTAGGAGACATTGCAGAAGACAAGCCACATGGATGCAACCAGACCTCAGAAGCCAGAGAAGCCACAGAGCGACCCCTGCCAGTGCTGAGATGTTTCCAATGACACTGGATCCAAAGACTTTCTACCCACTCGCCTGTGATCTTCTGCATTGGATGTCATTGCATGGGTTTTGTGAGTCTCAAGAAGACTTTATAGATTGAAATTGGAAATATGGGTTACTATCAGATTGATGGACTTGGCTGGACTGGAATGTTTTCTCAATGTTCAATGGCTCATGTATATAAATCTCTTTCTTATGCCCATATGTGTTTCTCTAGTCTACCCAGACTAACACAAGAAAGAAGTGACAGAGTTCTATAAATGACCCCAATATTGGACACAAAGCGGGATGGGAAATGCTTAGCAGGAGAGAGTTGAAATGAAAGAAACAAACAAGAAGGCACTAACCTGTAGCTCGCTGTCGGGGCTGCTGTTCCTCATGTCTTCCTCGGGAACAGTGAAGGGTGGCAGTCTCATCATGCTGTTGCTGTTGTAAAGCGCTATCAAGTCATTCCAACTACCGTGAGCCTGCACGAAAGAGAAAGAAACACAGCCAGGCCTTGAACAATACGGTGCTGACAAAGAGCTCAGAAAACTGCATAAATCAAAACCCCGACGGAAAGATTATCCTACAGTGTGCATAGATCTAACATATTTAGTCAGCAATTAATTTTGTATACATAATGAAGTATTATATGTGTGAGTACATATAAATTCATATATAAATTAAAATGCTCTTGTTTGGGGTAGGATTTTTCTTTTAGCCTACTTCTGTTTGGTTGTCCTGTCCTACTTCCCTCTCTACTTTTATCTACGTTAGCCTTTCATACACATCAACATAATCCGAGTTGGTGTTCTATACATATAAATATTTTGCTTTGTGTTTTTTCATTAACTTAACCTTATATAAAACCAGTATATAAGGTTATATGATATATGGTATAAAATGTAAATGATATTAGATTGCAATGTACATTTTTTGCATCTTGTCAATTGAAAATAAATAACACCACCTATAACATGCCAACTTGACTGATATAGTTCTACATAAATCTTTAAAGGCTGGACAACATTTCTAGGTCAGCGTGGACATTAGCCATTTTTGTATTGGTAGCATTTGCTTGATTTCCATTGTCTTGTCATTGTAAACAATGTAAGTCCAGCTGGATTTAGAAACTAGGTTTTCTTCAATCAGAAAGATTTCCACTAATGAGGTTGCTGGGTCAAAAAGATTTTTAAAAGTTCACCTTTAATAGCTACTGCCCAATTGCTTTTCCAAAATCTTATATTTGTGAAATGCATCACATTTCTACCAATAATGAGAACACTCCTTAGTCTACATAACTCTCAGCAACAGATTATAGAATTATTCTATAATGTTTCCTTAAATTAATTTCCTCTTCTATGTACTCTTTTTCATATTTTGTTATTTTTTGGGCCACTCCATTTTTCCATTTATAAGGATTTCTTTTTTCCCCTTAAATCATTTTATTGGGGGTTCTTACTGCTCTTATAACATTCCATACTTCAATTGTATCAAACATATTTGTACAGATGATGCCATCACCATTTTCTAAACATTACTTTCTTTTTGAGCCCTTGGTATCAGCTCCTATTTCCACCACCACCACCACCCCTGCCATCCCACCCTTGTAAGTCCTTGATGAATTAATAATCCTTATTGTTTTCATATCTCACACCGAGCCACTTTCCGCCTTCACCCACATTTCTGTTGCTCATCCCCCTGGGGGAGCAGTGTGTGGGAATTATATATTGATCATTACAATCCATTGATTCTTCCTCCGCTCAGCCTCCCCAAGCCCTCCTGGTATTACTACTCCCATTTTTGTTCTTAGGGGTTTATCTGCCTTGGTTTTTGTGTGTTGTGAGCTCTTGTCTGTACCTACCAGTGTACATGTTCCAGTCTAACCAGAACTGAAAGATTGGACTGGAGTCATGATAGTTGGGGGATGGGGAAGTGAGGAAACCTCAAAGAACCAAAGGAATATTGTATGTTTCATTGATGCTATACTGCACCCTGATTGACTCATCCCTTCCCTGTGACCCTTCTATAAGGGATTTCCTATTGCCTACAGATGGGTTTTGGGTCTCTGCTCTGACTTCCCTCATTCTCAACAAAATGTTTTTTGTTGTTCTTTTGTATCTCCTTTTACTTGTGTGCTTTGTTTTAATTTTCACATTTTAATTACTTCTAAATTAAAAGCTATAGATTTTAAAACAGTGGCCTGAGTAGTTCAAGGATGCATTATAAGCTGCTTACCCAAAGGTTGACATTTCAGACCCACCCAGAGGCTTTGTAGGAAAAAAAAGCTCAGCAGGTTGTTGTAAGACGTATAGCTAAGGAATCCTTAAAGACTATTCCTACTTTCACACACAGGGCTTTCCTGAATTGGGGACCAATTCCACAGAAACTAACAACAGATTTTTTAAAAGTAAAACACCTTTTAAAGTTTTCTGGGGACCTCAATTTACATGGAAGAAACAACAAACAAGGATAATCCACCCTGCGTAGACCATCCATGCTTCCAATTGACTGTCACTGTCTGTAATATATATTTGTAGGATGGTAATGAACTCTGGAGGAGGAAAAAGCAATACCAGGCAGTACATATTTTGAAGTCATATGTGAATGATGGTCAGGCATACCACTACTAATAAAAATTTTAAACTTGTGAAGATCAAAAATTATCTTCCCTTTGCCCTCCACTTTGTTAGAAACCGACAGCATGAGGCCTGTGTCCGGGAAGGCGATGGCAGAGTGCTAGTCAGAAACTGTCACCGCTCCACTGACTCCGGAGCCCAGATCTGAAAACACCATGACGCTTTCTTCACTCTCCTGATCTGCAATATACAGTGTTCCTGGTAAGTCTGAAATCCTCCTCTAAAACAATGTGGTTCAGATAACTCAGAATGAAACAATTGGTTCACATTTGAATGTGATTTCTATAAGTGTTCCTTTTAGTAGCCGATCCCTTTTTCTTTTATTCTCAAAATAGTCCTACACAGAGTCTTGATGGGATGTTTGGAAGCCTCTCAGCCCAGCATGCAGCCTCTGTGGCTCTTTCAGAGTTCTGTAGATAAAAAGCGCCTCCCGCTCTGATCTCTGTCAAAGTGTTCTTACTCTCAGAGCTCCATGTGAGCTCTATCGTGCTGTAATGAAGAGAATCATGTCACAGCAGAAGCAGAATCTTCCCTCGACAGAAACGTTTCCTTATGTAATTAATCAACTTTTGTATATCACAGTGATGATCATTGGAATGAGCAGGCATCTTGCCATTTTTGCACATGGATGAAGTCTAAGTTTTCGCTCTTTAATTCTCCGAGGTGCGCCTCACAACTGCTTTGAGATTATTTAGTGGTTTCCCTTATCTGATGTGTTTGAACATCAAGATAACATTGACTTACGTTGTTCAGTGCAACTAATAATAAATCACTTTGGAGATACCATAATTCAACAGAATCCTTAAGCAATGAAAGATTTCAGCAGGGTAGGGTGTTTTGGTTAGGACACATATTCTATAAAGAAATATCTCAAGCTGTTTATTCCCAACAGTTTAAAAGACTGATTCTGAAAAATAAAACATTGCTTCCCTTTCCTTTTTTTAAAGGTATTTTCTTCTTAAAAAAAAAAAACACATTTTATCGGGGGCTCAACCAACTCTTACCACAATCCATACATCCATCCATTGTGTCAAGCAAATTCTAACCCCCTTGTGAAACTTTCATTTTCTAATATGTAAACTTACCACAACTAAGAATTTGTTTGCCGTATCATATGTCTCCTAGTTAAAAGAAATGCTTGTAATTTTCTTGAATAGCTATGACAAAACATACATAAAGTCAATAAAGACCTTTTCTGGAGACTTGATGCAAATAGTAGCAAATAAGTCCACAGCCTCCCCCATCTGTCTGTCATTTTGTCGTACCGTAATGGCTGGCAGGTTGCTATGATGGTGGAAGCTTTGCTACCAGTATTTCAAATAAGCAATGGGGACATTCTAGGTGACCCGCCACCATCAGATGGTCAAGGCTAAGATGGACTAGAAAGAAAGGTCTTTGATCTTCTCCCAGAACTTAATCAATGAAATCTTTGGTTTAAAAGAGAATAGTGTTAATTCAATACAGTAGCAGAATATTAGCCCCTGGGGTTCAGAGGTACTGAGATGGTACGGGACTGTACAACCATTATTCCTTCTCTACATTGTCTCCATGAATCAGAACAGATTTGACAGGGAGTAACAACAACAAGGAAGCCACAGTATGTTCCTGGTAATTCAGGAATCCTTCCCAGATGCGTAACCTGCTGATTATCTTCCTTCTGTCCACAATGGGACATCCCATCACAGAAGGGTCACAAGGAAGGGTACAGTCACCAGGGAACCTTATAACACTGATGAAATACACAATATTCTTCTGGCTCCTTGACGATTCCTCGCCCCCCAACTATCATGACCCCTGTCCTGCCTTTCACTGCCGGCTAGACCAGAACATACATGTGAACAGGTCCATATAAGAAATAAGAGCTTGCCAGTCAGGGTGCAGGGTAGCAATGATGAAACATATAACTTTCCTCTAGTTCTTAAATACTTCTTCCCCCACCCCACTATCATGATCCCAATTTACCTTACAAATCTGGCTAGACCAGAGGATGTACATTGGTATAGATAGCAACTGGAAACACGGGGAAGCCAGGACAGATAACACCTTTAGGACCAGTGGTGAGAGTGGCAATGCCTGAAGGGTGGAGGGAATGTGGGGTAGAAAGGGGGGAACTGATTACAAGAATCTACGTATAGCCTCCTCCCTGAGGGATGGACAGCAGAGAAGAGGGCGAGGGGAGACATTGGACAGTATAACATATGACAAAATAATAATTTATGAATGATGAAGGGCTCATGAGTTAGGGGGGAGTGGGGAGGGAGGAGGAAAACTAGCAGCCGATATTAAGGACTCAAGTAGAAGGCAAATGTTTTGAGAATGATCATGGCAATAAATTACATATGCGCTTGACAGAATGGATGTATGTATGGATAGTGATAAGAGTTATATGAGCCCCCAATAAAATGATTGTAAAAAAAAGAAATAAGAGCTCATGACACATGGAATCCAGGAACAGAAATGACAGTAGTGATAGTTGGAGGTTAGGAGGATGGGGGGAAAGGAGGGAAAAAGGGAGAACTGATCACAATGATCAACACATAATACTCCCCCCCATCCCCAAGTAGATGACCAACAGAAACCTTTGGGGAAGGGAGACAGTGGTCGGTGTAAGATATGAAAATAATAATTTGTATTTTATCAAGGGATCACAAGCAGGGAGGGGAAAAAGAGGAGCTGATACTAAGGGCTCAATAACATCTAGAAAGTAATGACGACAACATATGTACAAATATGCTTGACATAATTAATGTATGGATTATTATGAGAGCTATAAGAGGCCCCAATAAAATAATCTTTTAATTAAAAGAAAGAAAGAAAATCAATTTGAGAATTTAACAAACGGTATTTGGTTCAGCTGCATGTTTTGGGGGCTAAAATGTGCTCATTGGCTTCTATAAGAAGACTCACCCTCTGCGACTGTAGGAAGAAAATACTTTGGAAAACCCACTTGTAGAATAGCAATGGAAGACAGAAACACGATGTTACTAATCTAAACCGTGTCTGTAAATATACACATTTGTAAGCTACTCTAAGGAGATGGTTTTCTGCCTTAATATCTCTCAATCTACATTTACTGAAGCAACTCCTTTGTGAGAAAAAACAGTTTAGCACAAACTTGAGCGATAGATAAAAATCACATCACTATAATTTTAGTCAATATATTACACTTAAATATCATGCAGTAGAGTTACAGCTTACATTATGCAAGACTCAGAAAATTACTGAGATTGATGAGAAATCTGTTTTATTCTAATTAAATAAAAATAAATTTATATTTATATGTGACCCAATACTTGGTACAAGTTAGGTAAACCATGCCCCCTGTATCTTCACTTCAACAACACATTTAGTTCAGTGATATCATGTAGAGAGATCCAGGTTAACAATACTAAGCTCTGCAACTGGGACCTATCTAGAGTAGAGTCTTGAAAATCTAATCCTCCTTATAGTACACAAATTCTCAATTAAAAGGCATCTCCTCATATGAGCCCTATGGACTTGAATTGTATTGGGCTGAGATATTTTATTGATATATAATTACTTCTTGATATAAAACTATCTCTTACACATAAAAAATAAAAATACACAGAAAGAATCTCTTCTCCTTCTCTCTCTCTAAATTTAATGAGGTCTGCGCAACAATAGGCCAGGGCACAGTATTATAGACGTAATTGCCTTTTTCAGTTGAGTTGGCAATGAGAAAGAATCTTGAAAACTGTCAATAAGAAGAACCAAAGCTGAACAAGAACCCAAGTGCCTGCGCTTTGAACTCCATCACCACATTTGGGTACAGTCAGGTAGGTTTCTCTAGAGCAGAAACCAGACACTTGTATGCTTATGGAAGAGATTTACACTAAGAAATGACTTACACAAAGGGGTGCTATGAGTTAGCATCTACCACATAGACAGGAGCTTGGCTTTTTGGCTTTACTCAGATGTAGAAGTAGGTACGTCCACTTCTGTTCAAGTCTGTAGGTCAGACAGGCTGGCAGCTTCTCCTGCCTCATGTAGCTGCAGGAGCAGAGACACAGGAAACGGGAAGTTGAATCCGGTGAGCCACAGGGTGGCGAATGCAGAGCTGAATGAATCTGGGGTTGGTCAAATGAACCCAAGATCAGCAGTCTCCCGCTCTATGCCAAGATTGGTATAACAAGGAATTGAAAAATAAAACATAGCATTTATATCCAGCAGGTGAAAGGGCAGGAGAAACATTTGGTTCTGCTTGGGGTTTCATACAGATGACTATATCACCAAGTAGGTGTCATCAGGTTGTGACCCGATTGATAGGTGGTGCTCCACCTCGACCTTCGCCTACATATGTTGAGTTGACTTACGATCTAATCATCACCTGCTCACTGGGCAAAAGATGAAGCCGTCTGTTACTGTAAAAATTTAGTCTCAGAATTGCTGAAGAGTGGCTCTACTTGGTCCTGTAGGGTTGCTACAAGTCACAATCAACTGGATGACAGTGAGCGGACAGTGATATTGGACAGCATTTATAAAATTTAGGAAAGCAATGCCAAATACCTCAATGTGACTGACCACTACAATGTAGTAATACTATGCAGAAAAGTGAGAGATGGAGAGTTAATAAGATGAAGCTAATGGCTAAGTATATAAATTAGAGATACGTGTTCTCATTTACACAGAGGCTCCTAACACCTGCATTGGGAAAGTAAACACAAAACATCAAACTCACTAACATCAAGTCAATGCCAACTCATTGTGAATATAGGACAAAGTATAAGTGACCCTTCAGGCTTCTGATACTTTTTAAATCTTTGTAGGATAACACAGCCTCTTCTTTCTCTTGGAAAGTGGCTGGTGGATTCAAACTGTTGACCTTTCAGCTCAGTGGAACCCACACCACCACCAAGGCTGTCAGAATTAACAGAAGACTAAAGATTTAACTGCTAGTGCTACAAAGCCCCAAAGAAGATAGGTACTCACCCATGGCCAGTCTATTAGGTAAGACTCAGATACCCATGGGAAGAATGTGAAGTCCTAAAATATTGAGACACCAAGATCAAATCCTTTCAAAAGTTTATTCTATAATTCATCCTGGACTCTCAGGCTTATAGATGTGCCTCTACTTCCTAGAAAAAGTTAATAATTTTGTTATGCTGGAAAATGCTAATGATGCCTCTCTCCCCAACAAGGCAACATGCAGATTCTCAGTGGTTATCCCAACCTCCATTCAAACTGCCGGACACATAGCTAGGATTAAATCCCAGAAAAATCTTTCTGGGATTTCCTTGGCTAAATTATTATATATGGTTGATGTAACAAAAAGTTCTAAAAACTAAGCAGCATTTATCAGCAGGTACCAGAGGAAACCTCCAGAAATTAGATTTTGATTGGTCTTTGATGAAAAGTCTAGAATGTAAAACTGGATGAGCAGGAATTGAGATGCCTAAAACCATCAGGATACAGGACACATGAGTATGGATAAAACTTGCTACTGTCTGGATTCCCTGAGCTTGGGCACATGTGGAAGGAAGATCAATAGCTTTTATATAAGTACAAATAGTTAACCTACCCTAAATGATGGTGGAGGGAGAAATAAATACCCGAGGGAAATGGGAATACTGGAATGAGTTTACATAATGCTAGAAGATCCACCAGAAAATTATGATCCACAAAGGACTCAGAAGACCATCTATTCAACACGGTCTTTGGGGTTGCATAAATAAGAGAGGAATAGCATCACAAACAAGTTCCCTGGTGACAATCTTGATCATGAGCTAGTGTGGCTTGAACCCCATTACTGGGGAAGATTGAGGTCAAGGTTATCTTCAAAGAAATTGACCCAAAGGAATTGAGGAACTAATAGAAAAATAAATGGGAACCTGGGGAAGAAAAAGGTGGGGAAGATAAAGGGGGGGAAATGGGGAAGAGAAAGGTGGTCATATCCTTTAATATATTTTGAAAACAAGGCCAATTTCAAATTTCTAAATAATTGGGGAAAAAATAAGAACAGAATCTAGAAATTGTGATATGCATGTACTATAACCCTAGTCTTATAATCTGTTTATTAATGAAGATTGAACTTTACTAGTATAAATAAATAAGTCCCTAAAAGGAAGTTTGAACTTATAACGAACAAATAAAAGCAAGAGCAGGAAGAAAGTGAGGGGGACCAATGACTAAAAAGTCACCTTCACTTGTTCAGATTCAAGATGAGCTGTCACAAGTCCAGATTCCATTGACTGAAGTAGTATCCGGGACGCTGTGACGATGGGCCCGCATCACCATCAACAACACCAGTCCCAGTGATTTCCCCCCACAAATACAGGGACCTACCTGGGTATAGTTTTGCTTTTCCTATTGGACCTTCAGTCTGCATTACTCTCCTGAGATTTCTAGTCATGGGAATCCCTCACATCCTTATCTTCTCTCAGGGAACCCACTTCACATGAAGGATATGTGAGAATAAGTCTATTGCCAGGGATCCACTGGGCATGTTGCATACTACCCGACACAAGTGGCAATATAGAATTCTTGATTGGCTTACTAAAGATGCAACTGAAGTTCTGGCATGGTGAAAACAATCAGAAAGACTGGGATTTTTTATTTGTACTTTTGGCTTGGCATGGTTGAAGAAACTGGTCCCTAGAGGGGCAGCTCTTGACAGCAGACTAAAATAGTCTCCTTGAACTCTACAATTCAGCTGCCACCAGACACTTTAACCTCCTTGTGCTCAGGAGGTAAAACAAGAGTCACAATACTGGGAGGTAATTGATGCTGATTAGCAGAAAGTAAGGCTGAGTCCACGATTTGGGAAGTCAGAAAGATGATCCACGTGGGCACCTCTTGCTCTTCCACTGCCTCACTGGAATGGAATGCATGAATGGATGAATGTCACAACCAGACCTGAGAATGTCATGAATATCAAGGATCCTGTGTCCTTCAGAATACAGATAAGGGTTTAGAATGACCAGTGGAGGCAAGAACGTGAGTAAAAGTGTTGGCTCCAAGACCAATACTGTGAAGAGGGCTGCAGTTAATCATGCTAAAATCTGCACCCCCACTATCATGACCCCAATTCTACCTTACAAATTCAGCTCAACCGGAGCATGCACACGGGTACAGATCAGAGGTAGAAACACACAGAATCCAGGACCCATAAACCCCTCAGGACCCATATTGAGAGTGACCATACCAGGAGGGGAAGGGGAAGGTGGAGGGAAAAAGGGAGAACCAATCAAAATAATCTACCTATAACCCCCTCCCAGGGGAATCGACAACAGGAAAATGGGTAAGAGAAGACATTGTTTAGTATAAGACATGAAATAATAATAATAATTTATAAATTATTAAGGGTTCATGAGGGCTGGAGGGAGGGTGGGAGAGGGAGGGTAAAAAATGAGAACGTGATACCAAGGGCTCAAGCAGAAAGAAAATGTTTTGAAAATGATGGCAACAAATGTACAAATGTGCTTGACACAATAGTATATGGATTGTGATAGAGTAGTACCAGCCCCCAATAAAATGATATATATATGTATATATATATATATATATATATCCACAAGCATCTCGGGAGAGCTCTCGGTTGCTCGGACTTTGGCGAATAGATCTGTTCAAGGAAAGAGGTGGACTGTGGCAAACACCAGTATGCACCACACGTCTCCATCAACGAAACTTGACCAAGGGCCTAATTGTGGTGCTTTTAATTACATTGCAAAGGTCACACTTCCCCTGGGCCAATAATTAATAATGGCAGGGATACTCAATCATACCTGACCCTAGGAAACATGAGATGCCTTGGTGTCTGACACAGGCTTGAAGACAGCAGGGCAGCCTTACCAAGTATCCCCTAAGGTGCATGATAGTCTTCTCTCCTCTTCACTCAGGTTCATGTTTTCACTGCGGTCTGAAAGCTCTTCTAGCTTCTGAAGTTCCTTCCATGTTTTTTCTAATGGTTATCTCTGTCTAATAAAATGTATATAATGTCTCCTTTACTCTCTGTTTCTCTGATGAAGTGTCTAACCTTATTGCCTTTTTCCTTTTATTTGCTATTTTGTAGCCCAAATAACTAACATCTCTTTAATCTCTCCTCTGGTGAAATACGATGCTTTTGATGTAGATGCTGATGTTCTCTAATCCCACTGCACTTCTAACAAACTAACTCAATGGCTAGGCTCACTCCCTACATGCTTGGAAGAGAAAAGACTTCAGTGAGAAGTTGATACCACCATTGGATAGATCATTTGTAATCCTTCTGGAAAGAGATGCAATGAAACTTTAACGGGACTTGTACGAATCCGTAGATGCTGATGTGTGATTTTTGCTCTTCTTTTTCTTCTTCTTCAATTCTTTAACGTGGAGTTCCTGCTGGTGTCTAAGTTATACCCTCCCAGGGACATTGATTGTATCAAAAACATTAAATCAGAATTTTTGAGCACCACACCAAGTCTTGCTAAATATTTTTAAGTGAATCAACAAGATGAAGGAAAACATAGTGGGTAAAAAAATTATGGCTTTGGTGTTTTAACTTCCCATATAAATTTAAGTCCCCTTATTATCATTTTCCTTGCTGTTAAAATATATATATATATATATATATATATACATATTTTAAATTAAAACCTGTGAAGATTGAGTTAGTAAGAAAAAGAACTGAAGGAAAACTGGATGAAAGCGACTTTGCTTCATTTGATTTCTAAGTAGTTCTGTTATTTCTGAATCTTCACCGGCTCTTTAGGGAGTGAAAAAGTCGATCCTGAAGTAAGTGTCCTTATCAGTGTGAAGGAAGAAAGGGCCATTGAAGTTGCTGGGACCTCTGCAGTCATCTGTTATCTTCAAAGTTTGACAGTACACGGAGTGCGAGCTGCGGGCACGGGAGAGCACACGTGTGGCTGAGGAGGGACTCTTTCAGCAGCCAGCAACGCCTTTGAAATATTTTACACAAGAAAGACAGGACACTCTTCAGTCCTACGCACTACTGTATGGAATGCATACACTGATTCACTCCATGTTAATGACATGCGTGTTTCATTAAGGGTGACAGTTAATCATGAGGAACATATGCTAATCACAAACCTGAAAGGTCATTCAGTATTGCATTTCATTAAAAAGAAGCTATTTTCCAGGAAGCTAAATACCCCATCGTGTTCAGACTGTGTTATAAAAGGAAAAAAAGGAAAAAATCAATAGAATGAAATGTATTATGACTCCATTCTGCTGTGCATCTGGTTGCTGCCAGTCAGAACAGACTCCCCAGCATCTCACGTCAGGATGCCAGTTGGTAGGCTCAGGTCTAACAAAACTGTCTTGAAATTACTGTATTGTTCGTAACCATGTTTTAGCAATGATCCGGCCAAGTTTACCTAATAGTAATGTGAATTATGATGGATTTCTATCTACCACATTTTGTTCCTTGGTCCTTCCTTTCTTTCTTTTTATTATGTCACCGGTACAGTTCACTGAGCAAAGCAGTTTTCCACTCAACAGCATATGCACAAATAAAACATATCTTTGAAATTGTAGTACATTACTTTATTGGAGGGGTGGAGGGGTACATATTTAGATGTTCTAAGAATGGCTCTGACAGGGAGAAAGACAAATAAAACTCACTGCGATTGAGTTGATTTTGACCCACAGTGACCCAATGGAGGATACTGGGGCTGCAAATCTTTTGGGGAGCACAGTTTCAATGTTCTCCCCTGTACTAGCAAGAGGATTTGAACCATAGACTTTGCACGCTATCACTTAACAGATATCACCACCAGGGTAGAAAACACAGTGCTAAGAAAGCCCTTGCTCAAAAGTTGTATGCCCTATGTGCAGGCCAGGTTACTTTACCCAAACTTTAAAAATCTTTGTCTCTGTATCACACAACTCACCCTTTTCCTGGAATATGCTCCCAACGACACACACTGTGGTACTCGTGCAGGCAGGTGGAAGAATGGGCTATACCAGGTCTTTCTTTTGTGTGCCAGCATGGCTCCCACAAGTACATGTGGGCAACGTTTAGTCTGTCAGTCAGGCTGCAGCGTGATTGGAGGGCCACCAAGATAAATGGCTCTTCCAGGCTTCCTCTTCCTCTTTATCCCTAGAGGCAGGCACACGTTCTCTGCTATCTGTTGGTGAGCCAAGAAGCTGAGACCTGACAGAACCCTGTGATGCTTCCACCACCACTGGATCCACAAGACTCTGCACCCACCAGCCTGTGAGCTTCCTGCATTCTCCCTCATTGCATTTGGCTTTATTTCCTCTATGAGTTGTTCTTGTGGTTTTCCACAGTATTTTCAGTATTCTTTGCCAAGACCATTCAAATGCATCAATTCTTTATTTGTCTTCCTTATCCATTTGCAACTTTTACATTCTTATGAGGAGATTGACAATACTGTGGCTTGGAGCAGACACATCTTTGTCCTGAAAGTGATATCCTTGCTCTTCAACACTTTGAAAGGTCTTGTGCTGCCTGATGACATAGTGGTTATACCTTGTATTGCTAACTGCAAGGTCAACAGTTGGAAACCACCAGCCACTCCTCAGGAGAAAGATGAAGTTATCTACTCCCATGAACAGTTACAGCCTCGGAAGCCCAGAGGGACAGTGGGGTTGTCTGACTCATAGGGTAATTATGAGTCAGTACTGACTCAATGATAGTGAGTTTGGATATTTATTTATTTATGAATGTGTTGTTTGATTTATGTTTTCCTAAGCTTTGATAGAAGATTGAGTAAAATAAATTTCTTTTAAAGATCATTTTATTCTGGGCCTTGCAACTCATAACAATCCAATTATATCAAGCATATAGGTACATATGTTGCCATTGTTATTTCCTAAACATTTACTTTCTATTTGAGCCTATGGTATCAGCTCCTCTTTTTACCCTCCCTCCCCCCTCATGCCCTCGTGACTACTTGATAAATTATTATTATTTTCATATCTTACACTAACCAATGCCTCCCTTCCCCCATGGTTTCTTCGCCCTCCTCTCCCCACTGTCCCCCTACCCTCCTGGTATGACAACTCCCATTTCTGTTCCCCAGAGGTTTACCTGACCTGGATTCTGTGTGTCCTGAGTGCTTATTTGTACCTCTGTACATGCTCCAGGCTAGTCGACAGTGAGAGGCAGGATTAGTGTCATGATAGTGGGGGTTGAAAAAGCCTCAAGGAACCAAAGAAATATTGTGTGTTCTCTCAGTGCTAAACTTCGCCCTGATAGATTCATCTCTTCCTTGCAACCCTTCTGTGAGGAGATTCCCATTGTCTACAGCTGGGTTTGGGGTCGCTGCTCTGACACCCCTCATTCTCAACAATATGTTTTTGTTTGTTTGGGGGTCTTCTGATGCCTGTTATCTGATCCCATTGACACTTCATGATTGCACAGGCTGATATGCTTCTTCCATGTGGGCTTGTTGCTTCTCAGCTAGATGGCAGCTTGTCTAACTTCAAGTCTTTAAGACCCAGATGCTGTATCTTTTGATAGCCAGGCGCCATTAGCTTTCTGCACCACATTTGCTTATGCACCCATTTTGTCTTCAGAGATCATGCTGGGAGGGTGAGCAGCACAGAATGCCAGGTTGTTAGAACAAAGTGTTCTTGCATTTCAGAGGCCCAAAGTCTGTCCACTCCCTCAATGTATTGCCATATAAATATATGTACCTATGTCAGTACCTCTAGTTTTATGAATTAATATATTTACATAAGTGCACACCTATGTTTGCACCTCTATCCATAGCTTTGCTTCCTAGATACCTCCCTGTTTCCTTTTACCTTCCTCCTTTCCCACCATCACACGTCCCCTTCTTCTGCCTCTTAGTAATTCCTCACAGCTAGATTACTAATGCTCCAACACCCTCAGGGTCTCTGTGTCCTCCTCATTGTTGCTTTTAATTCCCTAGCCAGTCCCCTGTCTATGACATTGTTGGCTCACCCCACCTCCACCTCCCGCTAAGTCCCTCCAGCACCTCTGGACCTTGCTTTCTCCTCAGGCTTAATTCCCATTCCTATCTTATATAGGTCTGGAAACCGACAATGATTTTGATAATACAAGAAGAAAACAAAAAATGAATAACAAGATAAAAAAGAAATACAGAAAAGATATAAAAAATAATTACTATTTTAAAAGGAGCATAAAAATTCTAGATCATAATAATGCCATCTTCAATATTTTCTTCATTTATCACGAAGTTACCTATTTGTCTATTTGTGAGGATTTTCGTTTCCTTTACATTGAGTTGTAATCCATATTGAATATTACAATTTTTGATCTTCAACAGCAGTGACCTCCTCACTTTCAGCAAGGTTGTATCATCTGCATATTAAAAGTTATTAATGAAATTCCCTTCAATCCTGGTGTCTTCCTTCTTCATATAATCAAGATTCTCAGATTATCTGAACCTCACATACATCGAATGAGTGTGGTGAAAGGATGTAACCCTAAAACACTGTCCTAAATTTAAATATTCTAATAGCTTTATTGGCATATAATTTACATATCATACAATTAAATATTTCAATTACATTAAGAAAATGCATACAATCATCACCACAAAAGCTTACCAAAAAACAAAAACATACAAAATAACAGCAATAATAAAGTAAAACAGGTAAAAACTTCCATCAAAAATAAAGCAGAAAATAGTAAAACTAGAACAAATTTCAAGAGATAAGAGTTCAGATGAAATCCATGTAAAGCCCCTGAAAATGGATTTTGGGATTTCACTGTCATCCATCGTTTTCTGCAACCCAGAAGTTCACGATTTAAACCCTAACACCATCCCTTACTTCAGTTTTGGATTTTATTTTTCACAGTCCTTGGGTTACACAGGCTGGTGTGTTTATTGCATGTGGACTTACTTGCTGCCTCTCTTAGATGGGTGCTTGCTTGAAGACAAGCCTTTTAAACCCAGGCCCTGTTCTTTATGATAGGCTGGCGTCACCTATTTTCTTCACCACCCTTGTGATAGCATCTATATTTCCAGTGATGTCCTCAAGCGGAGCTATGTCATAAGAACTCATTGTTCTTAGATTGGGCTAGAATAAAGGGCAAGCCCCAAATCCATTCATATACCTACAGTTTATTCTCGGGTTTACATTAGAGATAGTACTGTCACTTTATGCTTGAGAACATTATCAACAATCCTCTGGGGGTTAAGATCATTCTATTGATAGTAGTATTATTTGCCAATGGTATAGAATTTGAGGGTGCCTAATTAATGGCCTGAGGGCCTCGTGTTTGGTAAAGTGGAGTGGTGGCAAAAAAGAGGAAGGAGCTCAAGTAGACAAATTGACACAGCAGTTGCATCCATGGGCTCAGGCGTGGGAACCATTGTGATCATGGTGCAGCTATGTGCAGTGTTGTATTCTGTTGTGCACAGGATCGCTCTGCATTGGAGCTGACTCAATGGCACCGAACAGCAGCAATAACAATGAGCGGTGGCCCCAAACTACCATTTCCTTAGTAGTTTAAAGCCCTCCCTGCTCTGTTATGATATGCATTAATCGGGAGACGTGGCTCTGCCATTGCCAATAAATGTCATTGAAAGTTGTGCCCTATCACCAGCCCCCATTGTCTGTTTAAGCAGGGTTCAAGCACTTAACAATTTAATCTGTACTAGTCAATAATCCATGTCTTGTGATTCATACCTGGCCTATAAACATATCATTACCTTTTCTGATTTTAAGTCCTGAAATATTCCTTCATTGTTTTTGAATGAGTACCTCATGATCCATGAGAACAATGAAGTGTTCTAGACCCTCCATTCTTCTTAAGGTTATCCATAGTTTGTTGTGATCCATGCAGTTGAATTTCTTTGCATAGGCAAGGAAACAGCTTTCTGACTCTCTCTGCTTTTAACCATTATCCATTTGCCAACAGAAATGATATTCTTCAGTGCATGTCTTCTTCTGATTCTGGTTTAAATTTTTTGTGTGCTACTGCAATTTCTTTTAAATGCTCTTCAACAAAAATTTGCTTGCATAACATATCTAATGATGTTGTTCAATAGTTAACTGTATTTTATTGGATCACCTTTCTTAGTAATGCAGCCATACATGGAAGTATCTATTCCAGTTTGATGATCAATTATCTGTTTTCCAAATGTCTTGGCAAAGATAAGTGAGTGCTTCCAGTGCTGAAAGATTTCAATTGCTATTCCATTCATAACTGGAGCCTTGTTTATGCCAAAATCTTCAGTGAAATTGGACCTCAGTACAAAGAGTTGGTGATCATATGGTATCTCTTGAAATGGTCGGCCATCAACTAATTCTTTTTGGTACCATGACTGTATCCCTCCATCATCTTTTAAAGCTTCCTGCACCATTCACTATCTTGTTTATGGAACCTTTAAATACTACAACCGAGGGCTTAACGTTTTACTTCCGTTCTTCCAGCTTCGGATATGCATGCTTTTCTTTTTGAATTACTAGCTCCAAGTCTTTGGGCATTTCAAAGTCAATATTTAACTTTCGTCTTCCTAAACTACCTTTTGAAATTTTCTGTTCAGCTTTATAACTTCATCATTTCATCCGTTTGTTTTAGTGGCATGGAAGACAGGGTTTCAATCGCTTCTGACATCCACTTTGGATTTTTTTTCTTTCTTGTCCTTATAAAGGGCTTTCACTTTCTTCATGTATGATGTTCTTGATGCCATTCCACAGTTCATCAGGTCTTCTGTTATTAATATTCAATGCATTTAATTTATTCTTGGGAATCTCACTGTCAGCTAAACTGAGGGACTGACTGTGGAACTAAAATCAATTGTTCATCAGTTAGTTCAGACTGAACCATACCGTAAACTTCTTTTTTTTTTTCCTGGTTTTTTTTTTAAACATTTTATTAGGGGCTCATACAACTCTTATCACAATCCACACATATACATACATCAATGGCTCCTAACTACAGGAACTACATCTTGAATATCCTACAGAGCAAAGCCCGTGCTCTGTCTCTGAGTCTCCAGTGTCTAGGCAGCGTCCCAGGAGCCCTAGTGGTGCAATGTTTATGTGCTGAGCTGCCAACTGCAAAGTCAGTAGTTCAAAACCACCAATCATTCCACGGGAGAATGATGGGCTTTCTACTCCTGTAAAGAGTTAGGGTCTTGGTTGGAAGCCCACTGAGAAAATTCTATAGTATTGCCGTGAGTCAGCAGTGACTTGATGGCAGTGAACTTGGCTTGCTTTGGAGTCAGAGTTTATTAAGGAGCCCTGGTGGTGTTATTGGATGAGTGTATGCGTGTCAATGGGAAAGCAACCAACCGCTGTGGGGAAATAAAATGAGGGTATCTTCGCCATAAATATGTACAGCCTGAAAAAGACTAGATAGGTTCACTGTGAGTCAAAACCAAATTGATAGCAGTGTTTTTGGTTTGGGGTGATAGAAATTTAAATCACTAGGTGGTTCAGACCATTTTTGATTGGACACCGGTCAGAAGGTGAGAAGTTCTAACTTATCCATTATGGACATGGGGGAGAAAAGGTCTAGTTATTTGCTTCTGTAAAGATTATAGCATAAACAAAACAAAACTATCAACACCATGAACTATGTGGAACTCAGGTCTACTCTGTCACACGTGGGGTCACCCTGCATCTAAATTAACTTGGCAGAAACAGGGAATGGGCGCAATGTTTACAGTGGAGCCCCGGGCCGTGATGCTCATCCTTTCCACAAGGAGCACCAGGATGACATGCAGTCAAGTCCCAAGTTAATTTTTCTCATAAAAGTAACTGAAAACAGATTAATCTGTTATCACCACCAAGTTTTTAACCTAAACTTGCATTTTTATACAAAAAAATACACATAAATTTTAGAGTAAATAAGTTCTGAGTTAAATAATATAATTTAAATTAAAAAACACAACATTAAAAAAAGTTTTAAACAACTACAGTATGGCCCATGCCATGAGATTGATGAGGATCTGGATTTGAGGACACGGATTTAGAGAGGAGGGATGGAGAGAGAGTCATTGTTTGGAAGGGGAATCCCCTTCTATCAAATCAACTGGAGCTGCTTTTCAGTTTTCACCCTTTTTTTGTCTTTTTTCACTAGAACCTGGCTGGCTTTCTCTTAAAAAAAAACTGTCTCATGTGGTCTGCTGTTGGGGGTTTACTAAATTATCATCGACAATATTGATAACGTGATTAACCAGTTCCTTATCATGATGATTCTTTTAAAAAAAACTCTTTCTTAGGAACCATGTTTTTTATCTCAAAAAGCCACAAAAACTAAGAAAATTATAGCAAAACTTTGGGAACACAGCCGCAATTGGTTTAAACAAATGATACCAATGAACATCCAGTGACCGAAACACAAACTGCCTTTGTTTATAAAAATCACATGTGTCGGGTTGGATTCGACATTCTGTTTGAGTTCCGATGCAAAATTTTCTGGGCATTTTGCTTTGCAATGCGATTAGGTCGAGTACTGATGCGGTTGAGTATCCGGGTTCTACATTTATTTGGGAAAACTCAAAGTGAGGACAACAAGCAATAGCATTCACATTTGTGGGAAGTTTTACATTTGGTTTAAAAGAAAAAGAGAAGGGGGAAATTTCTTGTACTGTATTTAAGTGATTTTGAACATGCGAGAAGGTATCCCCCCAAAAACCTGGAATATCTCTGGACAGAGCAAAGCTTTTGTAGTAGACATTTTTTCTAGCGAGGTGAGCATCCAGCAACTTGCACTCGGCAGGAATGTTTCTCTGGTCACCGAGAATTTTTTTTCCTAAATGCAGTTTTGGGTGGACCTTGTTTGTTGTGATGCACAATTTAAGAGAACAGTGTGCAGCTGTGAAATTTGTTTCCTCCTCGGGAGGAATGCTGCAGAAACTGTGATGTTGAACACAGCTTACAAGGACAAACTATGGGAAAACCCCAAATGTACTAATAGTGTTCTCATTTTTAAAAAGGTGAAATGTCGATGGATGACAAACTCATTCTGGACGTCTGTCAACTACCCTAGCAGACAAAAATGTTGGCCTGTAGTGCATTTGGAGTTAGTTGCGCCAGGGCTGTGAATCAAGCTTTCTATTTAGAGGTTCTGAAGAGTGTGTGACAAAAATGGCCTGATTTGTGGCAGACAAGGAATGACGTTGCCACCCCAGCAATGCACCTGCTCCCGCAGCCATGTCAGTTCGCAGGCTCTTGGCAATAAGCAGCCTGCTTCTATTATCACATGCGCGTTACTCACCCGACCTCACTCTGAGCCACTTCTTTCTGTTTCTGTGAATGAGCACAGAAGAAAGGACAGTGATTTGATGATGTAAAAAGGTGAAGAAAGAAAACAAGGGAGGTGCTGTCAACCACTCAAACAGATGAGTTTGAAAAATGTTTCTAAGAATGGAATCACAGATTTCACAAAGGTTTTAAGTGTAATGGAGAGTACTTTGAAGGTGATAGGTTGTTTTGTATTTTAAAAATTAAATGCATAGCTTAGAAAAAATTCTGGTTTGGGGGGATACCTACTTGCATAGGTACAGAGCACTGACAATTTAAAGGCAATGCTCTGGGTACTTGGCATATAGTAGTGATAAACAGGCAGGGTTTCTGACCTCAGAAATGTGTCACTGGTTGAAACTGGAGTATTTCAATGCAAGGGATTACTTAAAAGAGGGAAAAGAAAGCCTACCCTGTTTTTTTTAGTTATGTTTCCCATCATTACTAATTTTCTGGTTTATTTTCCTTCTTTCTGGTATCACGGGTGAATTTATGTCATTTATTGTGTACTTCTAAAATTTAGAGAATATCTGCACTAGATATAGAAAGAGGTACATGTTTTACAACAGAATCTGATTATAGGATTTTTTTTCAGTCTTTTCCCCCACATGTAAAATGCCTTGAGCAATCCTGAAAACATTGTTAGTTGAAATAGTTCCAAAGAGAAAACAATGAAAAATTTAAAAAAATAATGAACCCAATATCATTGATTGTATCTTAGACATGATGAGAGAACCCTAGCCTTTAATAAATAATAAGTAACATTAACAACTCTATAAATAGATTTCAAATTTAAGCCAGAGAAAGCAAGGCTTATTTTAATTAATTTTGTTCCCTGGAATCTAACACTTCGGTAGAAACTTTATAAATATTTAAAATGGCAATCTTATTTTTGTAATTAAAGAAGTCAAGATGGAAAATATGAAAATTCTTCCTTTAGTACGTTTTTTTAACTCTGCCTGATCCTGTTTGATCTGCTTGCAAGAGACATCTTATAAGGTTTGACATTAGTTTATTCTGGGGTCATTGGTGTAGTCAAGGGGTGGCGTTATTGTTTTTATTTTATTATGTTTTAAACAGAAGGTAGGTTCACTTGGGAATTCCATTTAAGGTCCAACCAAAAAAATGAACAAAGTGCAATCAAGTCAAATCTGGTTTCTGCTGTGGTTGTTCAGTGCCACCAAGATGGTGCCAACTCGTAGTGTCCCTGTGCACGACAGCATGACACACCAAATGACCCCACGCCATCCTCACAACTGTCAAGGGTGGCCCACTGTGGAAGCCCCTGTGCTTATCCCTCTTGCCTAGGGTCTGCCTCGTTTCCAAAGCCACTCACTTTACGGAGCATGATGTCCTTTCCAAAGGACCTGGCCCCTCTTGGTAACATTTTCAAAGAATGTGAGTCTCACCATCCTTGCTTCGAAGGAGCTTGACAGCTGTACTGCTTTGAAAATAGACTTGTTTTTCTTTGATCAACCCCTCTACATGGTTTCCGAGGGTAGAAATCTTCATGTTAGCACGTTAATTTCAACCTTTTTTTCCCCCCTGCACAGTATCTATTGGGTTTAAAGGGGCTGTACCACTGATAGGACAACGCATGAGCAACAGCCCCACTGGGGCTTCTCAGTTGAAGGCAGAGCATTAGGAACCTTACCACAGAGCTACCTTGGCCTGCGGTTTTTCCCTGACATGTACCTGTTGGATTTCCAGCATGGACCTCTCTGTGTACTGCCCCCTCAACTCACTCCAGCTTCCTTGAAGTCAACCTCCTTTGCAATGAGAAGCCATCCCACTTGGTAGGGTACACCTCCCTCCTCTTCCCTGAACCTAACTAGATGATTATTATTATTCCTTATTATCCAGAATAGATTTCGTGATGGTATTATTGTCAATTCTAAAATGATGTAAATTGAGCTTGCCAGAGGTCAGTACATTCAAAAATGATATACTTCAGCAACTACCATGCTAGGTTTTGATGCTTCTAACCATATTCATGAGTCTAGATTTTGAAACTTTTTCATGTATCACTATTTGTTGTCTGTGATTCCCCTCATTGACCTTCACAGTACAAGGATTCACATTTGTATTCTTATGAAACAAAACCAAGATAATGGTTACACAGCATCTGTGAAAGCGCCACATGGTTTTATAATTATGAAATTGCAAATAACTCAAACGACACATTCTTGCTTTATTATTTTCTTTTTTTAATTGAAAAGGTGGAACAAGGTTCAAATACCAGAATTTATGGTCACCTTTTTAAGACTTGAATTTGTTGTGGGCCAAAGAGACCTTTTTATACAGTGCATAGTGGTGTTGATGTTGTTTTAAAATTTGTTATGTTTATGGCTAATTGAAGTCAATTATTTCATGCCCTTTGGGGGCAGCAAAGTTTGCAATTATCCTGTTAGCTAAACCCTTCTTCCTGTCAATCATCTCTGACAAGGTCCACTTCCATCCTGCTCTTGAACTCTTACGTGTCCCCCTTTATTCATTCTAAAATACATTTTATATCTTTCCAATAAATGCTCTCATATTCCCTTGAAGGTGGAGATACTTTTCTTATTTAATGGAACTCCAACTGCTGTATTCAAATCTCTTTCTCTTCTTCCAAGTTCAATTCAAACATATCACCCATAGTCTTTCTTTAGAACATCAGCCTCAGCCACCCCCCCACCCCCCCGCAACCTCTCTCCTGTACTCAACCACAGTTCTTCTACACAGGTAACATACTTCAATGGGCATATTAATTGTATGTATGTATGTATGTATGTATATATTATGTATATATAATGTATATATATATATATATCTTTGCTGAAGAGGAAGCTTTTTAAGGCAAATACTATAGTATTTTAATATAGAGAGATTACTCACTTTGCAGATACCTTATAAGTTATAGGTTAAATTGAACTCGAAGGGTGACATTTTTCAATGAAAGGTGTTAAGCCTAACGCAATCTGGTTTGATTTTCCATATTCACTCTCAGAGTTTTTGTTAAAAAATGAAACAAAACAAAATATAGTTACTATGCAGTTGAACAAAATTGATAACAAGCTCGTGTGCGTGTCAAAACAGAAGCATTATCTATAAGGTTTTCTTTGGCGGATTTCTGAGAGGTAACCCTAGCTTCCCACAGAGGAACCTGCGAAAGGGCATTTCCTTAAATTGACTTTTATATGTACATGTCACACTATGCTCATGAAAGACACATGTCTGAGTTTGACATACGCACTCAAATATCTCCATGTGATACAGGATATGGGTGTAAATCAGTTGGAGAAACCAAAAGGGGAAAGAAACGAAAGTGCTGCCTACGCACTTAGTTATTTAAGGAATTGCTAACAATGGGGCCTGATAATGCCGTTAGTTTCCTTAAAGTTAACCAAACTTGTTCAGCTAGATGTGATCAGCTCGGTGGGCTCATCCCTAACTCTTTTTGAATTTGTATAAACAAAGTCTGGGGAGAACACAGAAGGGAGTAAGAAAAAACCTTGGGCCAGCCAGCACTTAAGAGGCTTTATAAAATTTATTTTTCCGTGCTTAGGAATGACTTGCTAAGTGAAAGGGACTTCCAGAGAACCTCCTGGGATATTGAGAACAGCTAAGGGGAAAAGATTATTTAGATATATATATCTAAATAATATATCTAAATAATATATCTAAATAATATATCTAAATAATATATCTAAATAATATATCTAAATAATATATAATAGCTATTTAATATAATAATAAATATATTTATTATATAAATATATTATTGTTATATAAATTTATAATATATTCTAATTGTGTGATATATTATGTTATAATGCATTATAATATTATATATAAATAATATATTATATGCAATAAATATTTATATAATAATTATAAATTATATATATATATATATTCCTTGTCTCAGGAAGCTGTTGAGATGTTTTCACTCACACCAACAGCCATGAAGAGGCTGTGTGCTCCTTCATGGAGTTATGGGGACCAAAACTGTTTAGGTGGACTTGAACCAACTATTTCCAGGAGGTCGCATATGGAGCCTTGGTGGCATAGTGTTTAAGAATTGCCATAAAGAGTTACAGTCTTGGAAAATCACAAGGATGAGTCCAACCCTGGGCTACTGGGTCACTATGTGTCAGCATCAATTTGATGACAGTGAGATTTATAGGGGTAAAAGGGCACATATGATTGCTGTGAACCAGAATCTACTTGTTTGCCATAAATTTTACTTTTGGAGGTGTGTTTTTTTATATTTCTGTTTTTTGCCCGAGACCTATAAGCAAGTGGGTCACAAAAGAAATAGACATTTGGGGGGTAGAGTAAAAGATGGGAGCTGACATTGAAAAATGTGATGAAAGTGATTCTAACTCATCAGGCAGGATGGGTTAGTTGTACTTGAGTTGAATGCACGGGATGCAGGAGACAGTCGGGCAGACAAGATAAGAGACAAGCAATGGAAGGCCCTGGGTGGTCCCTGAGGGTCTAAGAGAATGGGGAAAACAGTTACTTCCGTGCTTGACACTAGGGACCCTACCCCTTTCCAACAAGCTTCCGACCATGAAGACAGGCCAGTTACATCAACGTTTTGAACAACTGCTGTGTGTTAGACAGAAAAACAAAATGATTAAAGAAAAGCAGATTCCATGAGATGAATCCGTTCCCTATTCAGACCACGTTACATGGATGCCGATAGACCCACAAAATATAAGAGAAAAGAACTCACTGAATACCTCCTCAGCCACTGAGACGCAGTGGCTCTCACGCTCCTGCTTTCAGGCCTCGCATGCTCTGAAGAATAATTCAGCTGGCCATCCCAACCACCCTTCAAGGGAATCTGTAACCGCCCAAGACACTGTGAGGAGAGTCCTGATAACCCTGCCCCGCCCACGCTGTAAGGAAGACCCCAACCTTTTCAGCCAGCTGCAGGAACAGCCTGGGCTTTCCTTGGGCATCCTGTCCTCTGGCAAGGTAGACTCCAGCTATGCCCAACAACAGGTAAGATGGAAGCCCAAGCTACCACTGCTACGTGACAAGGAAAGTGTCAGCTATTCTGGCCCCACAGCAAGGAAGGCCCCAGCTGTCCCTGGGTCTCCTCAAGGAAGGTTGGGGACATCTCCCCACCCCCATCCCCCACCCCGCTAGGTAAAGTCCAGTCATCTTTGCCATCCAATAAGGTAGGTTACAGCCTTTCCCACCCTCTGGAAAGGTACGCTCCAGCCACCCTTGGTCCTGAGTCAAGTAAGGCCCCAGCTGTCCCCAGGACCTAGCAAGGTAGACTCCACTGCCCCTGAAATCCAACAAGTAAATCTCCAACAAGGTAGGCACTGACCACCCCAGCAACTCAGCAAGGAGGGTCCTAAGCATCCCCCCCCCCCATCCAAATCTGGGAAAGGAAGGCTCCAGCTATCCCTGAAATGTGACAAGGAAGATCCAGAGTGTACGAGAAACTTTGGAAGAAAGGCCTTGGCCATCCCTTTCCAATGGCAAGGAAGGCCCCAGGGTGCCCTGTTCTCCCTAGCAAGGAAGGTGGCTCTGGGCCACCTCCACCCGCTAGCAAGGACGTCCTCAGCCATCCCAGCAACCTTCTAAGAAATTCCCTGAGGGTCCTTGCGGACTAGTGCAGAGTGTCCCAGGTACCCCAAGACCTGGTGAAGATCACCCAGACCACCCAGCTCCCCGCCAAGGAAAGACCCAGGTGTTCTTTGGTTCTGCTAAGGAAGTTCCCAGCTGACTCCAACCCTCAGCAAGAAGGCCTTCCCAACAACCCAGCAAGAAAGGCCCTAGGCCTTCTTGCCCACTTACAAGATAGACACTAACTACACCAGCCCCCTATCAAAGTAGGTCTGGTCATCCCTGCCCCCTGGCAAGGAAGGCTGTAGGCATCCCTATAACCCATGACATGAGAAGGAATATTCTAGCTCTCTCCCATCCAGGAAAGCCCTGGCCCTCATACCAATCTATTTACCATAGGTATCCTTGATTCCTGTCTAGGAAGGACCTGCCTGTCCCTGGGACCCAGCAAAGCAGGCCCCAGACAAGGCCCAGGCACCCGAGCAACCCAGCAAGAAGGTGTGTTCTCAAATTGATGGTGGTGATGATTGCACATTGTTTTTTCAATATACTTAAACCACTGAATTGTATGGTATGTGAGTTAGTTATATGCCAGTAATTTTTTAACCAGTAATTTTTTGTAAAGGAAGAAAAATCAAATTGAGAATCAGATAGTTTTTATTTATATATGTTAAATCCAACATTAATTGTCATATTTATCCTTAAAAGTGAGAACACTCAAGGTTACTTATTAATTTAGTTTTTGATCATAATAAAGCCATTAAATAGCATAAATCATGCATCATTATGAAAAGTAATCATAATTCCAAGCCAACAAACAGTGTAGTGAGAATGATAGCAGGGTTTGCATTTGAAACTCTCATTAATGTGTAGCTGAGGAGAATATAGTTGGATTTTCTGTTCACAGTCTGATGTCATATCATGTTTAAATTGAAGTGAAAGAAGGAAATGCCGTCTCACCATGCTATATTGTTGGAGGCCGGGGAAGTAACAATAACCTTTTCAAAAGAATCGGAGATATTCTCCGTTGACATTACACAAAATTGAGCTTAAACGATGGCAGTAGTTTCTTAAAAGGTTAATTTCAATGTGGAATCTCCAATCGTGACCAATGGACTGTCTCAAGTCACTTCCATCTAACGGTGACCCCATAGGACAGAAGAAGACTGCCACAAGGCATTTCCTAGGCCGTAATAGATAAGAACTCAGACGTTTTTCTCTCACCCAGGCTTGTGAGTTCAAAGTGCCAACTTTTTAGTGGCAACCAGTTGAGCTTCTTCTAGGAAACACCCTGGGACAACTCTGTAATATGGAGTTACCCATCCACACTCCCATCAAATCTGTGATGACTCACAGCAACCCCAGAGGACAGGGTAGAACTGCCCCATAACTCTTAAAGGGAGCAGATAGCCCCTTCTTTCTCTAGCAGAGGAGGAGTGCTTTTGAATCATTTGGTGAAAATCCCCCTGAGGACTGTACCAGACAGCCGCAAAGACGCCTACTTGGCTCTGAGAAGTGAATTCCAACCACATAGTCACAAGTCAGGAGGAGTGAAGAGCAGTACCAACGTCATTCAGTTGAACTGTGGCTACGAATCACCACAGTAAGACAAGAGCCTTTCCATGAGGGGCCCTCGCACTTACCGGAAGGGAGGCCCCAATAGCAGAGAATTAGGAGTAGCACACTGAGCATGCACTATTGAAAGAGCAGACAGATAAAATGGAAGCGCCCTTTGACCACCCTGCAAGGTGTCAGTGGAGCTCTTCCCAGGAGGCCTGTGTAGACTACATGGCGGATTCCTGTTGAAGCATGTGCTCATCTATGAACAAGGCATCTTAGATTTCTCTTCACTACAATCCCTGGAAGGATTTTGTTTTAAACTAATTAGGCTATATTTATTATGGATGGTTTCAACAATAAACGGTAAAAGTAAGATAATATATATCCAATGCTACCATCACCTATACTAAACAAATGAATACATCAATAAATAATCCATGTCATTAGATAGAGTTCTAGGGTTGCTTTCAAAATTAGGTCCTAAAATAAAAATGCAACAATAATTTAATTTTATAATTTATGTATTGACCTTTCTGTAGACAAGGTCATTTTACATAGAGAAGGACGATTGATATCCTACAAAATGAGGAGCTGATACCAAGGGCTCAATAGAAAGCAAATGTTTTGGGAAAGATGATGGCAACAAATGAACAAATGTGCTTGACATGTATGTATGTATGGATTGTGGTAAGAGTTGGATGAGCCCACAATAAAATGGTTATATTAAAAAAAACATTATTAACAAGTTAGAGGAATATATGCTATTGTAAAATTTAAAGAGAGTTTGTGTGGTTACGACAGCAAATAAAACATAAAGACCTAAACATGTTTAATTAAAATAAAGTAATTTTTGCAGATCTATATTTGAACAGATAATACAGTACCAGCAATTATCTATAATTACACAGCTCCAATCACAGAATAATAGAGGTTTCAATGTCACTAAGCACAATAAGGAAGATAATTACTCTTTCTATTATTCTGAGGGGCATGTAATTAGCAACTTAAAAGGAAAAAAAATCATCGGATATAATAGACACAGTTTCCATAAAGATTTACACTGTAAGCAGCTGGATTAATTGTATTGTAGTTAAAACTGACCTTTTTATAGCAGTTTTAAATCCCCTACTAACACTTTTTCAATCCTTGTCTATTTTAGCCTTTCAAGCATTGACCAAACTCCTATTATTACTATGTTCTTTATATTTAACATCATTTAAAATGATATCAGCTTCCACAATGTAAAATAGTACAAAAAATCATAGAACACTTGCTCTGAAATATTCATAATTTTACTGCTTCTACATAATAAAATAAGCTTATATCTCATTCCATTTTATTGCATTGGCATATATTTAAAGGTATTTGTAATGATAGGGAACATATAGGTTTAATGAATTTCTCTTTTTAGCCACTGTTCACGTGTATGTTTCAGGAGCCCTGGTAAGGTAGTGGATTACTCATTGGACTGTTAACTGCAAGGTCAGCAGTTTGAAACTCCCAGGTACTCAGTGAGAGAGAGCTGAGGCTCTCTGCTCCCGTTAAAGTTTACAGTCTGGGGAATCTATAGAGGTAGTTCTACTCTGTGGTATTATAAGGTCGCTATGAGTCAGAATCGATTTGATGAAAGTAAATTTTTGTTTTGTTTTCGGTTAAATTGTCTGTATATAGAGAGTTTGCATTCTATTGTTTCCAAATAGAAATGCTATAGTTTATTTAACCATCTCCTTGGTTATTTTACCTATATATATTTGGCTTCAGAAATCAGCCTGGAATAGAACATTAAGATATCTACAAATGAGTAGTTGCAACTGTGTCATTTAAAACATGTCTATCAAAATATTAAAGAAACAATAATTACATTTACAAATATACTGCTTTTAGAATTGAAGGTGGGAAAACATTTGTAACCAATTTATCTTAATTCAATTAATGGGATGCATTTTGTCCAGGCCTCTCTACTTGTCTTTTTAAATGTTGTGAGCAAATATTGTATATTTTCAATATTCAGAATAAATCATTTTTATTCTGTAATCCTTTTTATGGTTCATTCGAGATCTTCGGCGTTTCAAAGGTGACGAGTTGGCAAGACTGTACATCTCAGGAAGAGCTCCTTCATGCAGGAGGTGTGGGGGGTCCCATGATCGGCTCATCACCTTAGCTATCATTATGCATACGATTTGATGCGTTACTTGTATCAGTTTCCTAGGGAACCTTTTTTTCTAATTTTTAATCATTTAATTGGGAGCTCTTATAGATATCATAACATTCTATAGTCCAATTACATCAAGCAGGAATGCTACCACAATCCTTTTCAAAACATTTTCTTCCTTCTTGAACTCCTTGATATCAGCTCCTTTTTGTCCCCTCCCTCCCCCACCCTACTTCCCAGGAACCCTTAGGATGATGAACAGGTGATCCTGCTGTTGTAGGTGCTGTTCTGACACGTAGTGACCCCATTTCTAACCGAACAAAACCCTGCTTGGCCTCGCACCACCTCAGTGATGGCTTTGGCTGAGCCTACAGTGGCAGGCACTGTGTCAGTCCATCTTGTCTTTCGCTTTTTCTCATGGATCCCTTGTTTTACCAAACATGATATACTCCTCCACAGACGGGTGTCTCCTGGTAACGTGTCTGAGGCACATGGGACACAGTCTCATTTATCCTCAGTATGTTTAATACTGTCACTGACACAATAATTCAAATGAATCAGTTCTTCCATTCAGCTTTTGCGTACATGAGACCATGGAAAGTACCATGCCTGAGTCAGGTGCACCGTGTATTTTCATTCTTAATTTACCGTTATTTCACTTTTGAAATGTCCCATTGTTGTATGGCATTAACTCTAAAACTATAATATAACTTTAGCAAATTTCCTAAATATCAATCCAAGAATCAAGTTCGCTTTCTTTTTTGCTGTATGATTTGTAGTATTGATTATGTTGCTATAATTACCTTTGAATATACAGATATATTGATATTTCCTGACATATTGTTACTATATTGATGATATATAAGTAGGTTACACTGGCCCAATGTTTCTCTAATTCTATTCTAGGACTATAGAATTATTGGAAATATAGCTAGAGAAAGAATTTTTTTTTTACTTTTGGCAATAAATATAATTTATTTTTTAAAAAGTGTTGTTTGAAATATGATATTTGCATTTATACCTTTTCTTGGTCAGCATTCAGTGTTTAAAAATAAATCATTTAATAGATGAAAATGTGCTTCATAAAGGGGCTTCAAAATTTCTTGGAAAAACTTCACTATTTCTCATTTCATTTTCCATCAATTTTTGAAGCCCCGTCACCTTTCATTTTTGGGATATGTAGATTTGTTTACTTAATAGAAACTAGGTGATTTTTCTTTTATATCAATTATTTAGCACTTGAAATTTCATCAAGTTTTTGTCAAATTATTAATATTTTTCTTAAATATTTTTATGAGATGTTTCATAAGAAACATTTTCATCCTCTCACATCTAATTTAGATAATTAACTAATTGCCTTTAATTTCTGTCTGTTTTGTTATCTGGCATGCTGAACTTTTATTACACTGTCAAATCTACTCAATTTCACTTTGAAACACTTTATTTTACATCTAAACTTAGAATATCATTCTTTCTCCAAAAACTTAGTAAAAATGGAATTCTCTTAACCTCAGACATAACATGTGTCACCAATTAATTTTAAATTTCATAATTTTGCTAACACACTAAATAAAATATGTAAACGGATACTATTCAACTTACTGACCTGTTTGTCCCAATACAGTATTTTGAATAAATAAAAATTGTTGCTTTATTGAAAATGGTTTATTTGCAAGAATCAAAAACTTCTTTAATTTCCTTAAACAAATTAAATAAATGGGTGAACGTAATAATTTTTACAAAGAAAGAGCAAATGATTAGTGATTATCTTTTGAAAGCTCACTCATTCACTGCCATCACGTCTACTGCAACACACAGCGATTCTGTCAGACAAGGTAAAACTGCTCTGCAGGTTTCCTAATGAATTCTGTATAGAAGTAGAACACCCAATCTTTCTCCCGTGGAGCAGCTAGCAGGTTCAAAGTGCTGACCATGTGATTAGCAGCCCAACATATAACCACTAGGAACATAGTCAGACTTTACAGGGAGAGTAAACAGCACAGAGGCCAAGGCTACATCTGACCGCTGGATTCAGTAGGGAGGAAAATCCGTCACCACAGTGTCGGAAGACCAATTGCCACAGGTAGATGTCAGATATGTCTCCATCCTCTACCCTTCTTTTACCTTAATCTTTTACCAAATCTTCCCTCCCATGACACTGTGCTTTTCTGCTGGATTCAAGAATGTGTTACAGTGGCCACACAGAACTCACAGACAATACTCATGATTAATGTGTTTTTTTCAAATTTATAAAATGTAATGTTAGCACAAGGAAACATGAAGGACATAGTCTCTGATCCAAGCGACACTTCTACTCAGCCAGCAACCGAGTTTTTCTCTAGTCCTCAGTCTCTTCGCTCCCTGACCCCTTGACCTCTGCTCCTTTGGGTCAGGATGCTGGCCTGCCTCTCTGCCTCACTGCCTCTTGTCTCCTTGCCCCAGCTTCTGGTGTCCATGTGATCCCTTTGCTTTGTGCCGTGTTCTTTATATCACTGTCTCTGGGGCTCCTGGTCTCAGCCTCAACCATTGAAGACTAGGGTGTTAAACCCGCATCTCCAGGGTGCACAACACACTCCAAAGGCTGCACCAGAGAGTTTCTATGTAGAAACTCCTCTAGGTGAACTGGACTCTACTGAAACCACACCTGTACCCTGAGAACTTAAGACTGAAAAATGGCGTTGATCAAAGAAGCAGAAGACAACTATAATAAGACTATTAAACTGTCACTAAGCAGACAGTCATTGACTTGCTTCATAAATATCCTATATGCTGTATTAAGATATATATTATTCCAGCAACTCTGTGACAGATATTGTCAGTGAATAATATTGTAAATTTTCCCTGAAAACCAACTCCCAGTTTTTGTGCTCATAGAATCCAGCCAAATGGGATTTACTCTGTCCACATGAATAATTCAGGTATTGTGATATGTAGTTAACCTACATTGGCCCAGTATGCCTCTTAATAGTGTTTAAAAAATTCACACCAGGGGCTTTTCAATGACAATATAAATGGAAGATCTTTATGTTCCAGGGAGATGATCGATAAGACTCTCTACCATAAATTAACAAGGAGGTCTCTAAAGGGAGCCACAGGTAGATAATAAAAAATATATATATAGATGCAGGAGTGGGTTTGGGGCTCCCATAAATCCTACCTTCAACTTAAGAATAATTAGCTCTGATCTCATGGCTCTGCTAGATACTCGCCCTCAGGAAGGGAACTCAGAAGATACGGGTCCTTGGCAAAGTGTGATGAAGGAGTTAGATGGTGCCTGACTGTCAGATAAAAGAGCATCTGGGATCCTAAAGGCTTGTGTCCAAAACGCAGACATTTAAATGAGATGTCAACTAAATCAACATGGAAGGAGCACATAAATGTCAGCGACCAAAGGATTTTAAATCATATAATCCAACGCCAAAGAAAGGAATAGTGCATCTTAATGTCTGTTATTTGTCCTTTCTTCTATTTTGACTTTAACAAATGAATAATTAAGAGCAGCGTATCTCCCTTTCTCTCTCTGTATGGAAGGATGGGCCAAAGGTGGCTTTTCCAAATTTTTTCAGAGAATATGTACATTATCATGTAAATAAACATAACAAGAACTGCCTGGGGTTTGTACAAAATACATAATTTTAAATTTCCAAAGACTTGCATCAGCAAGGTATATAATGACAGTTGGTATTTATGCACTTGAAACTCTTATACATTACTCTCATCCATAGTCAAGAGAGTTTTGAAATATTCTGTTTTGAATTTTATTATTCTTTCCTGTAAATATTTTCACTTTTTTCCCCTTTTCGGTATCTTATATCTGGCCGGTACCAAGCAGGGGGAACTTTTAGGGTATTGTTCCCCATAACATCATCTTCATTTATCTTGGCTTTAAAATATGTGCCAGTTTATGTATATTGTACTTTTTGTGTTGTTTTTTTTTTTTTACAAAAAGGTATGCATCAGCATTTTCTTTAATCCATCCATTCAGCTGAGGAGCCCTGGTTGTGTAGCCGTTACACATTGAGCTCCTAACTGCAAGAATAGCAGTTCAAACCCACTAGTCACTCTCTGGGGAAAGGATGAGGCTCTCTGCTCCTGTAAAGATTTAATCTAAAAATCCACAAACTGGCAGTTCTACTTTTCCTGTAGGGTCACCCTGAGTAGGACTCAACAGTGGTGGGAAGATCACTTGAGTAGCTGCCACCTTTTGGCGATTACAGATAATAAAAAACTAACAACAACAACAAAATCTCACGGCTCTTGAGTTGATTCCAACTCATATAGACCCTATATGATAGGGCAGAACTGTCCTGGAGAGTTTCTGAGTCTTAACATTCTCCCTCAGAGCAGCTGGTGGTTTCTAACTGCTGACCTTGAGGTTAACAGTCTGATGTATAACCACTATTCCACCAGACTCATGGTGCAAAAGTAATTAGTGTATAAGTATGCATTTGAGTCCTGCTTTCCCCTCTGTATATTAGTATTTGAAAAAAGAATGTACAGTCATCTATGAAATAGAAAAATGTCTTTATGGCCAAATTCTACTATCCAAACAACTAGATTTGTTTGAGGACTTATATTTAACTTGATTATCACAACGGTATTGAGATACTAAGTACCATAGGTAGGCCAAGACTCGCAGTACAATGGACTGTAGATATAGGTTAGATATACTATGAAAAAATGAACAAAGAAATCATTTACCCATCAAGAAGTATTACATAAGAAATTCTGGACAGGAATATATTGAGAAAAATATAGTATATAATGTGACACCAGAATTAGTGTAGGTAAATAGCCAGGCATAGTGAAAATCCTGCTGAAACGTAAATACAAACACAAATCTAGATAATTTATGAAAGGGCTCATAGCAAGTCATTAATCAGTTGATAAATATAATTACATAAAACCCAACAACATATAAAGTCAAAATAATACCTGAAACAAAATTGAAGATTAGATATAAAATAAGTAAAATACTTGCATAATTCAGTTAATTAATTAAGTGGCCCTTCAAGTCATAAAACTGTTTTGTGAGATATTGTAAATCCTCATCTCTGTACCTATAGTAATAGTTTCACCATGGAGTGAGTCACCTGCTATGCCAAATAAACAAAATTAAGGTGATATATAGTTAGAGATTTGCCAAAAGTCAGAAGCAAAAAGCACACTTTCATCTGGAGGTGGGAAAAACACCATCTTTGTGACTGCCTCTTCTTGATTAAGCATGTGCAAAAAAACAAAAGTAAGTCTCTATTCATGACCTCAGTCCGCTGTCAGTCGTGGCACAAAGAGAAAGCTGACAAGGACTCCACTAGCCATCTTCATGTGAGTCATGCTCGATTGGCCGGGTAGTGGTTACGGTTAGGCTGCAATTAGAGATAGATGGGGCCTCTATTCCTGCAAAGAGTTACAGCCGTGGAAACTACAGGAGCAGGTCTGCGCTGCCCTGCAGGCTCACTGTAGGTTGGAAAGATCAGTGAGAGTGATAACCATGTTACACGCATGAATGCATAAGCAGGAAACCAGATGCTATGCTTTCTATTCAACCCAGATCTTTCTTTGATCAAATAAAGGAGGCCCTGGGATGCTAAAAAACAACTGTAACCAATTTTTTAGTTATCTGTATAAGGAGCCTTGGTGCTACTGTCAGGTAAGCATTGGACTACTAACCACAAGGTTAATGGTTCAAACTTGCCAGCATTTCCCTGGGAGAAAAATCTCTATGAATTTGAATCAGATTGAAGGCAGTGGGCTTATGGAGGATATTTCATAGAAGGGAAAAGAAGCATAATGCAATGTATACGTGTGCTTCTCAGTCATACCTTATCTAGCAGTTAATCAAAGGTAGAGAGTGTGGATATCAAGAAGTGAAAAAGTTGGCATTATTTTGCACATTCGTCAACTTTCTGATGAGAATAAAATATATACACATGATGAACTACAATATACAAACAGTAATGTGGGCAAGGGTGCAGAGGAGTGAAATGCTCTTGTATTGAATTTGTTCAACCAATTCATGTGGTAGCCTATGGTCAAGAACTGATAGCACTAGAGGAGGACATCTTCGCTAGATTGATGTCATTTGTGGAAAAGAAAGCTAAGCTCCAGGGATTGCCAGAACACCCATGGAGAGGTATCAACAAGCAAAGGCAAGCCTCGCCTCAAAGAACTCACTCATCTATGACATGACACTTGGAAGACAGATAACTGACCAATCAATTAGAGGAGATCCACTCCAGGTAAATGTAAACCAATATACTCATATTTGTACTTCTTCAAAAGAAAGGCGAACCAACCAAAGGTGAAAATTTTCACAAAATATCATTAATATCACATGCAAGTACAATCTTACGAAAGACGATTCAACAACAGTTGCAGCAGAACATTGATAGCATAGTGCTAGAGAGTCAAGGTGCATTTAGAAGAAGATGAGAAACTATGGATCTTGGTTGAAGCTGATTATACCAAAAAGATGCTTACCTGTGTTTTATGGACTATGAAAAAACTGTGTGGAACATAACGAAGAATAGATTACATAGAAAAGTATGCAAATTCAAAACTGCTTAGTTGTACTCATGGAAAACCTGCATATCGTCCAAGAGGCAGTTCTATGAATAGAGTATATATTTAAATACGGAAAGATTCGTGCAGGGTTGGGTATCGTACTTACTCAATCATAATGCTGAGCAAAAGAGCAAATCATCTGAGAAGCTGGACCATATGGGGAAGAATGTTGCATCAGGATTGGAGGTTGACCCAATATTCAAATGACAAAACCTGGCTTGCTGAAGATGAAGATGGCATAAAATATTTACTTATGAAGGTCAAAGACTATAGAATTTAGTATGGATTAACATTCACCATAAAGGAAAGAAATAGCCACACAACTGGACCAATACAACATCATGATAAATTTTAAAAGATTGACATTGTCAAAAAATTCGTTTTAATTGGTGACACACACCATGTCCATGGAAGTATCAGTCAAGAAATCAAACCATGTATCACTTGGGCCAATGTTGCATCAAAAGATTTCTTTAAAATATTTGAAAGCAAAGATGTCTTTTAAGATGAAAATCTGATCCAAGCCATGGTCCTTTTAAGAGTGTTATATGTATATAAAAGCTGGAGAATGAATAAAAAAATCAAGAAGAATTGATGACTTTGAATTATGGTTCTGGCAAAGAATATTGAATATAGTGTGAACTGCCAGAAGCGAACCCGTCTGATGCAGGAGAAGCACAGTCAAAATGCTCTAGGGGACGGCGGTTTTTATACTGCATCTGATGGACTTCAAACATTTCATCGGTCCCTGGAGAGGGACATTATGCTTGGAAAAATGGAATGTCAGAAGAGAAAGAAGCCCTTCAGTGACATAAATCTCCGGCGTGACTCACACAACAGGCTCAAACATAGTAATGGGTATGAGGGACATGCAGGACCAGGCAGTTAAATATAAGGTCATTACGATTCAGAACTGACGTGATTGCACCTAACAACAACAGACCAATTTAAAACTGGAATTGCACAATGTAAGCCGGAACCGTAAAACTGATCCTACTCATGGAAATTCATTCTATTCCCTTCCCGAATGGCATGATAAAAATTAAAAGGCAATAGGACACTAAAGAAAGAAAAAGCCTTATAGTTGGATCTTAGTAATTTAATGACACACTTTTCTGTTTTTGAAGATTTATATTACATTGCTGACCACACAAATTATGTAATTGGAAATAATTTTAGTCTGCTTGTTTTTTGCTTTGTTGTTGTTGGTTGTTTACACTTTTTGTTTAGAGTACAGAGAGACTTTGGAGTTACTGCAGATTCAATTCCAGAACATGTTTAAAAAAGTTAATATTACAGTAAACTGAATCACATAAATATTTGGCTTCCCAGTGCATATAAAATTAACATTAATATAAATAATACAATATGGTTGTCTAGTAATTGTGCATAAGTATTTTTAAAGTCTTGAAATGTAAGAATTACCAAAATATGACACTGAGACACCAAGTAAGTCCATAATGTTGATTAAAAAAATGGTGCTCACATACTTGCAAGTTGCAGACTTGATGTACATTTCAATTTATACAAAATACAGTATCTTCATAACACAAAGCACACTAAATGAGGTATGCCTAATATGTAGACCTGGCTTTAAGGTAACATATCAGCTGAATAGGTTCAGCCTTAGTTTTATCACTCAAGATTACAAAGGTTAAAAACTGCCAGTTTTGTTATTTTGCATAAACAAAACCCAAGAGAATAAATCATCGCACTTGAATGAAGTAGAATATGTAGGAGATAGGATTACCCCAGTTCTTTTTAGGTGTTGAAAATTAAGGGAGAAATGTATGTCATCAAAATTCATGTCACCCCTAATTTGAACATACCTTGAATCTTTACTAAAAAATAAACACAACTTCTTTGAACCGCAGAAAAATTGTGTGTGTTAACAGATATTGCACTTCAAGAAAGAATTTGAACCAAGGATTTAAGTGATGCGTATGCTACGGAATTAAAATAAATGTGGAGAGGAGACCAAAGCTAAAGGTCAGGAATATCTCATCAAGACTCACCTTGACATTGACTCTTGGAGGTGACCAGCAAATTAATAAAATCACTGAGTGTGAAGTGAAACAGCAGAATCTCGGCTTCACTTTAAGTTGAAGCAATAAAGAATGGTACAATTGTTGTTCTCTCTGTTTTATCAATCTCTGCTCTGGGCTGGTCAGGATTTCTTTTTGGCTTTATACAGCAAATGCACATTGGCAGCAATGCAATTGAGCAAAATGGGCATGGACTGACTGAGTCGTTCTTACATTTAGCTTTGTATTATGTATAGTAACACCTATATGCCTATTGGTATATGTATATACCAATAGGTATGACAATAGGTCTACCTATATACTAATAGCCCTGGTGGCACTACTGGGTAAATACTGGGATGCTAACCACAACCTAAGGGTTCAAACCCATCAGCCACTGCATAGGAGAAAGGTGAAATGATTTGCTCCCATAAAGATCTATAGCTTCAGAAGTCCTATATCAGGTTGCTATGAGTTGGGAGTGACAGAAAGGCATTGGGCTTTTTTGCTTTTGTTTTTTAATCTCTAGTTTTAACTGTCATCCGGAAAGGATAAACCCTCAAGGAGTTGGATTGGCAAAGGGGCTGCAACAATGTCCTCAACATAACAATGGCAAAGATGGCTCAGGGCCAGGCACTGTTTTGTTGTCTTGTGCATAGAATTGCTATGAGTCAGAACTGACTTGATGGCACCCAACAACAACAGCAACAGCACCAACATGAACATGAGTGGGAATCCACTTGCTGGCAGTGGGTTTGGTTTCAGCACCAAGTAGCCCGGGGCATGCAATGTTTAAGCACCTGGCTGCTAACAAAGATGTCAGTGGTTTGGAAACCAAAGGTGGCGATTCTGCCCCTCCTGTTGCGTCACCATAAGCCAGAATTGCCTTGTATGGTAATGGGCTCGGTTCTTGCCGCCTCCCCACACCCCCCGAGTAAGCTAAGGGTCTCTGGATTAGTGCAAAATAGTTGTATTAGCAATTAATCAAAAGGTGGACTATTCCTATCCCCCAGCTAGAAGCACCTTGGAAGAAAGCCGTGGTGACCTGCTTCCAAAGAGCCACAGCCATTCCTAACCCTGTAGAGTGCAGTCTTCTCTGACACATGTACTGTCACGATGAGTCAACCTGCACTTGATGACAACTTTGAAAAGTACATAGTAAGCAAAGCATACTATTCAGTATTGCACGGTAAAGGCTGTACTATGACCAGGAGTGAGGTTGTGCAGAGATAGGCTCTTCTGCTTCTCTCCTAGACATCAAGTTCTTTCGTTCAGATGTTAACTGTGCACTTATACGTAGTCTTTCTCTTGTTCATATTCTCTCTTGTCCTTACTGTCTCTGATTTTTTTCTGCATGTCTGTTTACCTCTGCTACTCTCTTCCGGCTACCCCAAAACAATCTTTAGAGCTATTGTAGTCTTCCAATAGAGAAGTGACAGATTTATACATCCTTATTGTTTTACTGATGGGTATAATAAAAAAGTCACCATTATTACAGTGGAAAACTATTTTAAGAATATCTTTCTAGAAACTACCATTGTTGCTAACTCACTGGTAGTATTTGATTAGTAAAAGGATCCTAGAACATTCTTGCAAAATGTATTTCTACAGACATCACTGTGTATACACAAGTATGGTCATTAATTTAAAAATAAGTACTCTAAATTTTGATATGAAAAAAAAATTGCTGCCATTGAGTCATTGCTGAATCATAGCAACCCCACAGTGTGTTTCCAAATTGTTTACAGGAGTTGAAAGCCTTGCCTTTCTTACAAGAAGCTGCCGTTGGTTTTGAACTGCTGAACATGCAAACCGAAACCCAACATGTAACCACTACACCACCAGCGCTTCTCCTAAGCTTTGATATTAGTAATTATTATTTTGCAATTCTCTGTCATTAGTAATTTCCTGAATAACATGTTTTAAACTGGGGATAGCAGACTCTTTTCTGTAAAGAGATAAACAATACAAATTAGTGTTGTAGACTTAATGGTTTCTGTAGACGATACAGTTATTACATTAAAGTGTGAATGCTGCTAGAGATAGCATATAAACAAATGGATTTGACTTTGTTCCAATAAAACTTTATTCACAAAACCAGATGGTAGGTCAGATCTGACCTACAAGCAGTATTTTTCCAACTCCTGTTTTAAATGGTTTCCTGTTAGGCATTTTTAAACATATCTGGCAGATATTTTAGTCTCTATTTGGAAACAAATTATATGTAAAAGCAATCCCAGTATTAAGGTACCATATTAAAATCAACAATAAGTTTTTGAACAATGTTTCATAAAAATAACAGTGATATAATTTCTAACATCTGCGTGTTTTGGCTAAAATAAAATCAGTGATTACTTTGAACTTTTTAATGGAATTGTTCATATAACAACTGTTAGCCATTAATAGTTATTAATTTTTGCAAAGAAAGGCATGGCTTCCAAAACAAATGTTCAGCCTTGTGTAATTGAAATGTCGGATGTATTATCAGTTCATTCATTTAAAAAACTAGAAGGTGGCAGTCCGTAGAGCTAACTCAGGAGACTGTCCTGTGGAAAGAGGTTAGAAGAGAGTGCATGCTATTCCCCTCCTGTTCCAGCATCCAGTGGTTTCACGAAATGAGCCATTACGCCTATGATCACATGTGTTTGTGACTATTGAAAGTGTGGACAGTGAAGGGCAGGGCCGGTCTCCCTCACATCGTGATTATTATGAGGCCTTTCTGGGTTCTTCATTCAGAAAGCTAAATTTTATGAAGACTTTATGTTTGCATATAAATTTTTTATTATTAATAATTTTATTGGGGACTCTTACAATTCTTATAACAATCCATTATTCAATTGTACTAAGCACACTTGTACATAGATTGTCATCAATATTTCCAAAACATGTGTTTGCTTTAAGTTTGGAGAACATATGTATATATTTAATTCTTTTTAAAAAGAAGGTTAAAAGAAAACAGTCTTATTTTTTATTGTTCATCTGACTGATGAAATTTATTTTGTTTGATGCTTTGTTTCCTGACAGTCTTAGATGAGTTTGTTTTATTGATTTATTGTATAACATGATTGGGGATTTTGACACATAAAAGCTGAATGGGAGTACACTGGTGGTTGAAACATTTAAATATTGAGAAAATAAAAATACATCCTTACCAACAATAATCAACAATGATTGATCATTCAACAACAATCAATATTTTTGCAATATTTTTCATATACTCATGATTTTTGCTATGAGAAAGCTGGAATATTATAAAGCATAGATCTCTGATATCATATGCTTAATCTATAAGTGTGTTATTACTATCACTAACTGATACCAAAGGAGTAGCTTAGTTATTTCCACATTCCGCAGGTAATCATAAGGTCTGCGGTTCAAACGTACCAGTTGCTCCCAGGGAGTAAAGAGAGGCTACCTGCTCCTTTAAAGATTTAAGGTCTTGGAAATCCAAAGGAGCAGTTCTCCTCCGCATCGCTATGAGTCGCCATTGATTCAAGGCAGTGAGTGAGTAAATTGATATAACTACCCTTTCAAAGTTACCTCATCATTATCACACCTGAGAACATGACAAATAATTTCTCAATATAGTTTCATACTTAGTACATCTTCAAGTGTCCCAGATGGCTTTAAAATCCTTACTTACATTTTTTAGCAGTAGTTTCTTCAAATTAGGGCCCTAACAAGGTCTGAGTATGACTCAAAATGTCCTTAAAGCACGTTTCTCCTACAAAGTGGAGGAAATTGTGGTGGAAGAAAATACCTCCTTCAAAGTTCTTCTTTTTATTTTTGAATACCGCCGTTGAGTCGACGCTAACCCACAGCTACACTCTAGCGAACAGGGGAATTGCCCCCACTGAGTTTCTGAGACATGTATGAAAATTCACTACTGAAGAATCATGAATCTTTAATGAAGCATAAAAATTTAAGTTTGCAAGGTTAAACCAAAAACCAAACTCACTCCAATTGAATCGATTAGGATTCGTAGGAACCCTACAGCTGTGGGTTTCTGAGAATAATTTTTTTTATGGGAGAAGAGAGCCTCATCTTTTTTGCCACAGGGCAGATTGTGATTTCAAACTTTTAACCTTGTAATTAGTGGCCCAAGGGTAACCCACCATGCCATACGGACCTCCTAATCCAAGGTTAAGAATGAATACAATAAAAATTTTAATTGGTTCATATGTGTATTCTTGTGTGTGTGTTAAAATGAACCTGCCACAACATCCGTGTGTATTAGCACTCCTTTACTTAATGCACATACCCAGTGCTTATGAAACAGCTTGATATAATCAATAGGATATGAGTGTTTCCATTCTTAGAATTCTGTGCCTAGAATAGTTAGAAGTTAAGAAGAACATGTATTGGAAATGCTTCAATGAGTGTTGCCATGAGCTCAGCCTCGGTTATACTGACCAGCAGAAGAAACAGCAGCAGCTAGAGAACCTAAAGTGAATGGCTTGTGGTCTTCTGAAAGACCAGGCAAATCCATTCCCTGATCTCAGGTTGACATCCCTGCCAAAAGACCCCAGTGTGGGAAATCTTGGTTTGAGCATTGAACAATCCGGACGTTACCTCTTGGGGCAGCTATAGACGGCAGAGCAGATGCATCTCTATTGCAGATATGCTTGAGAATCTTATTATTGTTATTTTTATCAGATAGGAAAAAATAACATTGCTTTCCTTCCTCTATTGCCATCAATTAAGTTTTCATGTGTACAATTTTTTTCTATGAATAATTTCTTTATTTGCTAGTTGTTGTCAGGTGCCATCTGGTCAGTGTTCCCATTCATAATGACCTATGTACAACAGGATGAAACACTGCCCAATCCTGAGCCATCCGCACAATTGTGCTGGAGCCCATTGTTGCAGCCACCACATCTACCCATTGTGTTGAGTGTTACTCTATTCCTTCTGTGTGGGTTCTTCTTGGTCTTGAACTCCCTTTTTCACCATGGGTGGTACTGCTGCTGTTAGAAGTGACAGTGATGTGGTTTCTAGCATCTAGTGACAGTGACGTGGTTTCAAGCCACCGCAATATGACAAATGGAACTGAAAAGTTATAGAATTTTTCATAGATTTTTTTCTGTAGCTTCTGTCACTATTAGTAATTCAAAGGCAAGCTATCTATTTTTCTGTTCAGAAATGAAAGTTTGGCTGAACAATATATTATATAGAGAAAAGACCTGAGTTGGACTTTTTTTTGAGACCTGAGTTAGACTTCACATTTGAGTTGCCACACCAAGAAGGACTTGGTGATCCTACTTCCTTTTGTTGTTGTTAGTCGTTTTATTAGGGGCTCATATAACTCATCACAATCCATACATACATCAACTGTGTAAAGCATATTTGTACATTCATTGCCCTCATCATTCTCAAACCATTTGCTCTCTACCTAAACCCCTGGCATTAACTCCTTATTTTTTCTCTTTCTGCCCTGCTCCCCCCTCCTTCATGAACCCCTGATGATTTATAAATTTTTATTTTGTCATGTCTTGCCCTATCCAAGGTCTCCCTGCATCCACTTTTCTGTTGTCTGTCCCCCATGAAGGAGGTCACATGTAGATCCTTGTAATCGGTTCCGCCTTTCCAACGCATTCTCCCTCCACCCTTCCAGTATTGCCACTCACACTACTGGTCCTGAAGGGATCATCTGGATTCCCTGTGTTTCCAGTTCCTATCTGTACCAGTGTACATCCTCTGGTCTAGCGAGAGTTGTAAGGTAGAATTAGGATCATGATAGTGGGGGAGGAGGAAGCATTTAGGAATTAGAGGAAAGTTCAATGTTTCATCGTTGCTATATAGCACCCTGACTGGCTTGTCACCTCCCTGAGAACTTTCTGTAAGGGGATGTCTAGTGGCCTACAAATGGGCTTTGGGTCTCCACTCAGCACTCCCCTCCACCCCCCTCATTCATTATGGTAAGATTTTTTGTTCTGATGGTGCCTGATACCTGATCCCTTCCACATCTCGTGATCGCACAGGTTGATGTGCTTCTTCCATGTGGGCTTTGTTGCTTCTGAGCTAGATGGCTGCTGTTTTACCTTCAAGCCTTTAAGACCCCAGACTCTATATCTTTTGATAGTCGGGCACCATCAGCTTTCTTTGCTACATTTGCTTATGCACCCATTTGTCTTCAGCGATCATATCATGGAGGTGACCACACAATGATATGATTTTTTGTACTTTGATGGCTGATAACTGATCCCTTCAGCACCTTGTGATCACACAGACTGGTGTGCTTCTTCCATATGGGCTTTGTTGCTTCTGAGTTAGATGGCCACTTGTTTACCTCCAAGCCTTTAAGACACCAGATGCTATATCTTTTGATTGCCAGTCACCATCAGCTTTCCTCACCACATTTGATTTTTCACCCGCTTTGTCTTCAGCGGTTGTTTCAAGAAGGTGAGCATCATAGAATGTCAATTTAATAGAACAAAATATTCTTGCATTGAGGGAGTACTTGAGTGGAGGCCCAATGTCCTTCTGCTACCTTAATACTAAACCTATAAATATATGCACATAGATCTATTTCCCCATCCTAAAATATATATATATATATATATATATATTTGCATATGTACATGTCTTATCCTAGACCTCTATAAATGCCCTTTGCCTCCCAGCTTTTTCCTCTATTTCCTTTGACTTTCCTCCTCTCCCACTATTATACTCTGTCCCCACCAGGGTTTCAGCAATTCCTCTTGGTTACATTACCCTTGATCATGCCCTACAAGGCCTCCCACATCCCCCTCACCACCGGTTTGGATCGGTTGTTGTTCCTTGTCCCTGGGTTTGTTAACACCACTACCTTTCCCTCCACCTCCCCCTCTCCCATGTCCCCTTGGAACTGTCAGTCCCGTTGTTTTCTCCTCCAGATTATTCATTCAGCCTATCTTATTTAGACAGACCTGCAGAGATAATGACATGTACAAAAACAAGACAGAGCAAAACCAAGCAACAATATACAACAAAATAACAACAAACCAATAACAAAAAAATAAAACGCAACAAGAAAGAAAATCTTGTCGTTATTTCAAGGGACGTTTGTTGGCCTTTAGGAGTGTTTTCCAGTCCAGTCTGTTGGTGCACCACACCCTGGCCCCAAAGTCCACCTTCAGCATTCCTTGGGAACCTCGCCACTCCATTCCCTTGCTGTTCTGTTTCACCCCCTTAGTGTTTTGCCTCAGTATGGCGGGATCAGATCTGCCAAAATTCCCACACTGAGTCTCTGGTGTTGTCCTCTGTAGGTGTATGAGTCAGTGAGGAGCCTCATGTCTCATAGTGGGGCCGGCCACGTGGTCCTCTCTGTCGACTGGCTGTTCTAATTGGGAACATCGACCTCACGGCCTGGTGGGCCAGGATGTGCTCAGATATGTCCCTCTCCTGGAGCTGTAGATTCAATGCCATCCTTTGAAATAAATTCTTCTTGGGGGAGGGGCAGGTGTTCACTTAGTAGTTGGGGTTGGGGCCGGCCCCCCAGGCCTCTCCACTGGTTCCCTAGATTTTATAGGATTAGAAATACTGTAAGTCATTAACAGGAGAGGCAGATTCATTTTCTTCCTCTGAGAACATGGTTTTGGACTGGTGACCTTGCCATTAGCAATCTAAAGCCTAACCCCTACATCGACATGGTTTCTTAAATTTCATATTAAAATGCCAAAGAGATTCAAATGGAACTGAGAGATATTTGTTATGTGTTTATTTTCCCCACAAAATGGATGCAACCCAATTATCATAACATTACTATGAGGCAAGATTTTCAAATGTCAATTTCAAAGGATCTTGATTGTTTGGGTTTTATTAAGCATTGTGGTGGTCACAAGTGACAAGGCCAAGTCATGATGGCCTTGGCACCCCAGAGAAGGTATAATTTGATAATTGTCAGAAACCTGTGGCGATCCGGGCTTTGTGCTTCATAGAAAAGTCTTTTGTAAACAGCCATCTATTTGGATTTGTCTTGTTGGAGGAAACACAATTTCTTCTCAAGATGAAGCATCAGGGAGATGTGCATTGGACGAGATTCAAAAAATGAATGTAATTAAGTTTCTTCTAAAAGATTATATTATGCTTTCATAAAATTTTGAAGATGGGCCACCACTCTTGTTCCATGTTACACTCAGGCCTTCAAAGATGGATTCATGTAGGAGCCGTTTGTTCCACGAGATAATTAGTATTGAATCTGGCATGTCATTTTTGTTTATATCGCAAATAAAAGAATAGGGGTTCTTGTCACATCAACCATTGGTGTTAAACAAGAATGGAATTGGTGCATTAAATTTACTTATTAACTTATATTTAAAGTGTGCATCATTAATACTCATGGTATATCTCTTACTCTTTATTATAGAATTTTATGAGATGAATTTAGAGTTGGTATGAGTAGAAAGAGATGTCTCAAAAAATTACATGTACTGTCTTGACTATGGTGAATTCCTTAATTATCAGTTTAAAAGTTTTGGTTTTCTTTCTTACTGCTGGAATTACTAGTAAATTTCATGAGACAACATGCACAACATTATTTCCAGTTCAGTTCTTTCCATGGAGAAAAATTGGTATATAGCCAACTTGATTTCTTTTCCATGTAGAAATGAAGTGGATCTCCCAGGTGGCCAGTACATACTTCAATTTTTGAAATGTGTTATAAAATTCCGTTATTTTTAAGAGAAAACAGTAATGCTGTTGATAAGTTCAAAGATACATGGTTTATCTGTTGCTTTGCTTATCTGACAGATGTCTTCTGAATGTGCACCACATGACCTACGGGAGGGATGGTAACTAACTGTGACAGCCAGAGGCACCTTATCTGCTCTTACAAAGAAAACTAGTGTGGATAAAGTGAATTAAAGAAAATGTTATCAACTCTATTTTTTTAAATGTCTTCTGTTGAGAAAATAAAAATTTATATAGTGAAGTTACTGTTGAAAAGCATAAACCTGCAATAGATTTATTTCTATTTAACCTATGATTTATCACTAATAGTGATTTCATGAAAGACTATATCTTTAGCAATGGCCAACTCAAAATAGAGTTGGAGAAAAAGGAATTTGAGAATTCCTCTTGTGTTATTAGATTTGAGAAATAGCTCGCTTAAGGCTAGTTTTTAAAACTTATTATCTCAATATAATATATAAAGGAAGATTACTGAGTGGGTAGACATTTTAAAGTACTAAGTTTTATCTGTCTGATATGATTATGTAAAGGGGGATGTATTTTTCTCCTCCATGTAACAATTGCATTGTATATGAGATATAAAATTACTTATGTCAGTAATTTTTAAGAAAAAAATATAATTTGCAATAAAATTAAGTACCACAAATTTAAAACCTAAATAATTCATACCTGAAACTGAATTGCAAAATCTTCTATGCATGCAGACGTATGATGCATATGCTCTGCAAGGAGAAAGTCAAAATTCAGCCTGAGCTATGTTGATGGCTATTATTTTGCATGGCTTTATTTTCAGTTTTGAACTCTCAGAATATCATGATGCATTTAGCCTAAGGTGACTAGATTTTAACATTGGTAAAGCGGGACACCATTGTCTGGAGGGCGGGGGTGATTCTTGCTTAAAAATTTGGTCTATTTTGAACAACAAAAATTTCCATGGAATGCAAAAATAGTATTATAATATATATTTTTAAATTTAAACATAAGTACAATTTACAAATATAATACATTAAAAATATGTATAATATTATTTCATTCTTTGGCATATTTCTCATTTGAGTGAACTTTTTTTAGTAGATTGCTGTCGTTTAAAAGGTCATGAAATTTTTCACAAGAATTTGTTAAATTATATGTCACACATAAAATGGCTTTCAATGTCTCATACTTAATTGTGATTTTTCTGAAGTCCACACTATTTACCGTAGAAAAAAACACGTTCAGTCGCAGCATTAGTTCCTGGTAAGGACAGAGCGTATTCCACAATTTTTAGTGCATTATTGTATGGAACATGGTTTGTTTCAAAATGATGTAATATGTCTAACCATTTGTTCTCTATTGTGGTTTTTGCTGATGCCCAAGATTTAGCCTTTTCCTTATCAATACATTTCTTAAAAATGATACCTCATTAAAAAGATCGTTTTCGGAAACATTACTATATGGGAAATTTTGAGCAATATGATCAAATGATATTTGCACATCATTCCAATTAAGTTCGTGTTTTAATATAACCCAATGAAAGTGTTCAATATCATTGTAATTTACCGTCCACTCTTCTAAATAATCTATGCAGTTACTATAGAAATTTTAACGTGATTCATGATATCTGCACGATTTACTGCACCTTGTTCTTCTAGCTGGCTTATACTATTACAGATAGTTAACAGAAGAAAATTATTTTCTAACAGCTCTTGACCCTGAAATTTTAAATTATTAGCTTCGTTTGCTAGTTTGATTACCAAAAATGTTGTCACCTTCAATAAGTTTTATAGCATTTTGAAAAAGAGCTGCTTGATTGTGTACAAACGCTAGCCAAATGTTTGAAGATTCTTTTTCAAAAACCTCTTCTAAAATTCTAGGACATTTATCCTGTGATAGAAAGCAAGATTTCAAAGGATCATATATTTTCAAAATTTTTTCGACAGCTGGCAAAACAGTTAACCAGTGCATTTTACTGTTTCCAAATATTTTCTGATATTCGACTTCTGCAGTTTCACAAAATTCTTTAAGCATTTCAACATGCACAGTGTATATATAGAAAAAAGAATATATTTTAATAGCAATATTTTCCACATCTGCGGGCAACAAATCAGCAGCTGTTTGAATGGCGTTATGTATTATGTGCGCTGCACAACCAACACGGATAATGTTTTGATTAAGGTTTTTGTTTAATTTATAAAAAAATATTATTTGTACCTCTTCTCGCTTTTCCTCCAAAATTTGCGTTCGTGTTGTCTGGCCGGTATGCAATAATTTTATGTTTTAAGTTGTTTTAATCCAAAATATTAATAATGGAACTGAAAATTATTTCAGAGGTTTCACCGGGTACAGAAATTAAATCTAAAATTCTAATTTTTATTCGTTTCCAAATTAAAAAATTGAATAATGGTTGGAAATAACTTTATATCCTTATGATTAGATGTGTCAGAATATATGGATATAAAATTAATTTTTTCTAGATTTTTGTTTAATTCTAAAATGCATATGGGGAAAGCACATTATACACAATTGCCTCGGATATTGTTCTAGCACAGGCAAATTTTTGTTGGTTAACTTTTTGACAACTTGTGATGTACAGTCCATAGATCTGAAGGAATGATTGTGATTAATAGCATGAAAAGACATAAGTCCTTCTGCCAATACTGATTTTTTTTCTTCGTCTCCAGAACGTGTTTTCCAAAGAAATTCCTGTATTTTGGAGGAAGGTACAGCAGTATTTAAATATCTTTTATGTTTCTGTGTCTCCAAGTGCTTTATTTTTTTTAACATTTTAAGAGGGGCTCATACATCCAAGTGCTTTTAAATATCATTCTTCCTGCTGTGCTAAAAAAGTAAATTCACCATTACATTTCTCACATTTTACCATGTAATCACTTTTGTTTTTTTTAATAAAAGGAAATTCACTTCTTAGATCATCATTGAATTTGCATCCTCTTATCTTACTCATTATATTAAAAATCTAAAAAGCATAATTTAAAATTACATTATAAAGTATTATATACATATTGCTTAAAAACACAGCAAGTAGGTATATAATTACATGAACATATTTTATTGTTAGTTTATAAATTAAATTAATTTGTTATAAAGTAACTATATTTTAAAAATTATTTTAATTTCAATCCTCTATTTCTTTCTAAATAATAATAATACTAACTTGCATTGTTTTTTCTCTGAATTTGCTGTAACGTAAGTTTTAAGTGTCACTTTCAAGGCCGGGACTAGATTTTTTGAAGCCACTATAAAATATAAATAATATGAGTACTGTCTGCTAAATTCAAGAAAATTTATGTACTTATGTATCGCACGCAATACGATGTGTATCATCTGAGAGACAGTTACAAATGTTTTCGTCGTTTCCAATGCCAAAAAATGCCATTGTTCATTAAATTCAAACAATGGTGGTCGAATTATAACAACTGAGCAACAATGCGAACTTTGATAAGCAGTTCTCCATAATCAGTTCTCAACAATTATTTGTTATTATAAAATTACCAAAAACAATATAAAACTCATATCCTGGTGAAATAGCGACATGGCAGCCGAAAACCCTATATTCCCTTCCCGTTCTCCTGCCGGTCCCTAGCTTGTCGTGCCTTCTTTCCAAAAATCGGGACTTTTTTAAAACGCCGCAGGATGCAGGAGAAATTGTTAAAAAACGGGACGTCTAGTCGCCTTAATTTAGCCATTTATCAGAATCAACAAAACATTAAGATACCACAAACTTCTTATAACTAGCTAATAATAATAACTTGAACAAATCATAATAATAACTTTAGCTAATATCAAAGAGTCCTGGTGGGCCTGGTGGGTAAGCATTGGCCTGCTAATCTAATCAAAAGGTTGGCAGTTCCAGCCCACCACATGCTCTATGGAGAAAGCTGAGGCTGTCTACTCCAATAAGGATTCAAAGTCTCGGAAACCCTAGGAGTTGCATCGACTGGAGGACAGTAGATTTGGTTTGGTTTGGGGGTAACTACTACTAATAATAATAATCAAAATAACTTTAGCTGAAAGTCACAAAATGAGTCAATTGATTTTACTATTAAGAAAATTGAGGGGGCAGGGGAATGCCCTCGCTTTTGTTAACTTGTATGAATAGTCTATCCTAGTAATGATGTACAAGGTATTACTTTGATCATGAAAAGCATGCAAATAGTTTGGAGTCAGCTATCAAACTAAAGATATGAAGTTCAAAAGCACCTAGTGTCACTGCAGAAGGGTTTATTGAATTGGTTCTATAAAGATAAACACAACATACCCTATGAGACACTTCTACCTTTAGGCATGGAGTCTCCTTGAGTTTGAATCAAAATCAATTGTTTGTGGGTTGTTTTTGTTGCTGTTTTCCTTCCCAATGTCATGTTCAATAAACATAAGCAGTGCTTAAAATTGTTTATGCAAACTGCCAAGTTCCTGTGACTATTAAAGAATAAAATATTACACAAAGCCAATAAGATGTCAGTACTCTGAAATCTTCATTTTAAGCCATTTGTTAAAACTTTCCCTCCACCAAACTATTCACTATCCCGCTTTGGAACTGTGAAATTGACTGGTTGGCTTTGTACCTCCTCTGCCTCCCCTTTCCACCTTTTTAGTGACAGTGCTAATGAACTATCAGCTGCCTTGAAATGAACAGTCAAATCTTGGCTATGGGAATATGAAGGAGAAATGAGGGGCACAGAATTAAAGCTATTAAAGTATCTGTATTTTCATTAATGGAGAGTTGAATGTAATGAGTTTTCTTAATTTAGGACATCCTCAATTCTTATCATCTGGATAGTACGTATCATATATCTTATACAGAAAAATTGGCATAACCGAAACAATTCTATTAACACTTTGGTTGTCTAAACATAGCCCATTAATCTTGACATTGACCTAAGGAGGACATGTTACAGGGTAAAGTCATTGACTAGTTCTAAAAATCTTTATTAAAGATCTGTCAACACGCTTTCAGTTTGGTTGTCAACAGTAGAATTTCTTTCAGTATGAACTACATTTTTTTGGGCAGTACTCAAATAGGCAGATGCCAGGGACACATTTGATCCCTGTAGATGGAAATATAACTGCTTCTGTTTATCTTAATTAAGTTATTGCTGATTGTTGATCAAAGAAAGTAAAATCTTGCACCAAGCAGGCTAATAATGGACATCAAATGACATAATAGAGAGTAGACTTTCCTTTAAAAGAACAGGCTGTGCTGATACCTATTTAAAATAATTCACCAGATAGTAGTCAAAGTGTATGGAATTAATTCGATTATATGAAGAGATGAGCCCTGTTAGTATAGGCTGATGAATGTGCACACAGAGTATTATGTTTGGAATTACTGAAACTAAAGCTTCACAAGAACTCCAAAATACAAGGAGACTTCAAAAAGTTCATTGAAAAATTCTATTGCCCTTTAATTCCATTTTCCTTGAATGGTCTAAAGTCTCTTGTGCTTGATATGTGATAATTGAAAATGTTTATTTTGAGAATTTAAAAACGGCATCATTTTGATTATTCAGATTCTGTCTGGAAATAGGATTAATCTTGTGATTATTAGCAAAATAAAATTGAGATTTTTATTTTCTGGGCAGAAGTCTTTATGAGCTGTTCAGGGTTCTGGGATGAATTTGTACCTTTGAATCTTACTGTTGTACATCTGGTATTATTTAGGGGGGAGATATTATATTCAGGTCTCTACCTTTCTGATCTTCACCTAATTTACTGAATACTGCTTAATCCCAATGATGTCATAATCTTTGGTAATCTAATTTGCTCAATTGTTCTTCCAATCTGGACCCAGTATTTTCCACTGACCTAATTCTGCGTTCTGTCTGCTTCATGATTTTCCCATAATTCTATTTCTTATGAATCAATCTCATATCACTTTACCAAGCTACTACTGTTGTATTATATTTTATCTTTAGATCAGAACTTAGTGGTCAATAGCCACTGCTTCTCCAAGTTAATGTAGTGAACAACAACTTCTGTGTTTTCTGTTTGTCTTCTTGCTCATGTCAATGTGTGGTACAGTTCTCAGAGCTCACTGAGTTTGAGACTGTAATGTTCTGTAAATCTTAATCATTGCAAAATCACACTCCCAGATCTCCCTCCCACAGAGTAGCTGATGGATTTGAACTATTGACATTCTGATTAGCAGCCTGATGTTTACCCCCCTGTGTCACCAGAGCTCCTGTCTAGGCTAAGCATCACTCAAATCCTTAAACAAATAGGATCAATACATTTCCTATTAAGTGGGAAAAGTCAAGAAAGGATTTCAATAGAACCAAGGCTGTGTGGAAGAGAGTTGCTGCAGTCAATTTTCATGTAGTGTTAGCTTGGTACTCAGAGGACTCCATCCTGGCTCGACCTGATATATACTACCCTGACTGAACAAAATTATCCCCAAATGCCAAAGGCTTTGTTATTCAGGTAACTCACTGTCTTGAGTCAATTCTAACCCATAATGACCTTACAGGAAAAACAGGATGGCTTGCTTTTGAGTTTCCAAGGCTGTGTATACATACTTAAAGGAAAATAAAGCCTCATCTTTCTCCTGCACAATGGCTGGTGGATTGACACTGCTGACCTCCTGGTTAGCAGCCTAACATGTAACCAACAATGCCATTCTCAGGTAGGTAATATAATATCTTCCTTGCTTTTACTCAAGCACTCAACGAGTTTCTAACTAAAATTTCATTCCCTGAAGTAAAAATTGATAAATGGGAATGTTGTCTATTGCTGATTCCTACTGGACCCCATGTTTGCAGAGTAGAACTGCCCCTTGGAGTTTGCAAGGCTGTCACCGTTCAGCAGCAGATCATTGAACTTGTCTTCGGAAGTGCCCCAGGTGAGTTCAGGCTACCCATCTTTTAGCTGGTGCTTGGGTGCTTCATTGCAGCCACCAGAGATTCCTCCAATTTTGATTGACTAATCCTAAAGACAGACTAGCAGATGTTTTGCTATCTTTTTTAGTTATCAAAGATCATTCTGGGGGCCTCTTACAGCTCTTACAACAATCCATACATCAATTCTATCAAGCATATTTGTACATATGTTGCCATCATTATTTTCTGAACATTTACTTTCAATTGAGCCCTTAGCATCAGCAGCTCTTTTGCCCCTCCCCGCTTGTGATCCTGAGATAAATTACAAATTATTATTATTTTCATATATTAAACCGACCACTTTCTTCCTTCCCCTATGGTTTCTGTTTCCCATCCCTCTGGTGGGGGAGTGGAGGCTATGTGTAGATAACTGAAGTCAATTCTCTCTTTCTCCCCTCTTCCCCCTACCTTGCTCCTATCCTTCTGGCATCACTATTTCCATTCCTGTTCCTGGATTCTGTGTGTCATGAGCTCTTATCTCTTATCTGTACCTGTGCTCATGCTCCAGACTAGCCCACAGTGAAAGGTAGGATTGGGGTCATGACAGTAAGGGGGTTGAGGATGCCTCAAGGAACCAGAAGAATATCATGTATTGCATTGGTGCTATATTGCACCCTGGTTGACTCATCCCTAACTTGTGGCCCTCCTGTGAGGGGATGTCCCATTGTCTACAGATGGGCTTTGGGCATCTGCTCTGACACCCTCATTCTCAACAATGTGGTTAGTGTTGGTTTGTTTGTTTGGGGTCTTCTGATACCTGTTGCCGGTCCTGACAACACCTCATGATCTCACAGACTGGTGTGCTTCTTCCATGTAGACTTGTTTAACTTCCAGCCTTTAAGACACCAGACACGCTATCTTCTGATAGCCGGGCACAATCTGATTTCTTCACCACATTTGCTTGGCACCCATTTAGCCTCCAGTGATCGTGCCAGAAAGCTTAGCATCACAGAATGCCAAGTGGTTAGAACAAAGCGTTCTTGCATTGAGGGAGGGCATGAGCAGAGGCCCGAAGTCTGTTCACTGCCTCAGTGTACTGCCATAGAAATATGTGAACATAGTCCAATGCCTCTATTTTTTTCTCGTTAAAAATTCCAGGGTTTGCTCTGGATGCTGGCGTTATGGCTACGTTGTTACGTTAATGACGCCAATGGCCAGCGTTCTGCGGGCTTACATTCAAAGTTACACAAAGGAACAGAGCCTGGAATTGAAAGTGTCTTTTACAAAAAGGAGGGAAAAAATTCCCCTTTTATAATGGACTGTGGGGTGCCTGGTATTGGAGCTGTGCTACCCCCAGGGAAAGGGGACCAGCTTAATGCAGAGGTTTTGGTGCTGACTGGATTTGAATTGACCCCTGTCTGCCCGCTTGTGTCCCTCCAGCTCGATCCTGTCTGCACTCCTGGTTGTGCTCTGTGGAACGGCATTCTGTCACAGGTAAATACCCCAGCAGCTCTTCAATTACTGCAAATAATTGTCTAGTTTCCATTGCCCATTTTGGCAAGCATGGAGCTGGGGCCAAGTGGGAAGGGGATGGCCAATATAGCCCCTCTGTTCCTGACTGGGGAGGGGATTTGCAAAGTACTAGCCTACAGGGCAGGGCTGACAACAGCAGGGGGAACTCCATCCAGTGTGAGGTCCCTGGCTAGCTCACAGAGGCTCTGTGTGAGCCTAGGGTTATTTATGACCACTTTTAGACAGTGGTCTGGGGAAATTACTGCCTGCTGCAGGACCAGGGCTCAGGAGGGGGTGGCAGATTATATCCTACTGGGCCTAGCCAGGGCTTAGCAGAGCCCAGAGGCACATACAATGAACTTAGAGCTTCTCAGCAAGTTCGGGGGGCGGGGCTGTGAACCAGACCCTAGTGCTCTGACAATTTTTTAAACACCTAGCTTCCAAGTATTGGCTACCTTACCTCATAATTTCCTGGTCTGACAGCAGGAGCGCCGGGAGGGGTTCTACCTGGACACTATCTCGACTCCTCTCTATTTTTGTTAGACGCTGTAGCGTTGGTTCCAACTCATATCGAGTCTAAGGACAATAGAACAAAATGCCGTGTGGCTCTGCCCCATGCCCACATTTGTTCTTCCACTGAAGCCCTTGGGTACAGCTGTCGTGTCAATCCATCTAGTGGAAGGCCTTCCTCGATTTGGCTGCCCCTCTAGTTTACCAAGTACACTGTCCTTTTCCAAGAACTAGTCTCCCCTGACAACCTATCTTGCTAGATTACCTTTCAAATTTAATAAAGCTTTATTTACAAGGCTAAGGAAATATAGACTTCATCCATGACATGAACATAAAAGTAATCATTCATCGATAGATTTATTTCTATATAAGGGGCATCAAAATAAATGAAAAATGAAATCAAAGCTAATAAAATTCGATCATCCACTTCTGGGGGTACCCTCCTATTAACGCATTTTCTTTATTTTATAGCAATTGGCTTTGCATGTATTGTGAGCCAGCACTGCGGCGAATAGATCATAGGACATAGAATAATATATATAGGCTCATGGTTCCTACAAAGAGGTTGTTTTGGAGGTTTTTGTGAGTACTAATAAGTTTTGTTAACATTTTTAAAAATGCACATTCTAAGCTCTTTTTATAACGGAGGAGGCTCAGAACACTCTATATCATGAATAACCTGAAAAACAGCAATTTGGGAGTCAGCTATATTTTAATATCCAGCACTCAATATTGTCTCAGTACAAAGAACAATTACCTTATGGACACTGTTTCCCATAAACCCATTAATGTAAACCTTTTATTTTCTTAATTTGAATAAAGCTACTTCATAGCTTGTAGTGCTGATGTCTTAATCTTTGCTTAGTATAAATAAAATCCACCATTTTGTTCAAGGTCTATTTTTTATATGTACACTTTTAACTCGATCAGCTTTGCCGTAACTAAATATTAGGAGAGAAGCCTATTGATTTGGTTATTTCCTTCTTTTCAGAATCACACTTTCAAAGGTTAACAGCTTATTTATATTTCCTATCTTTAAAGACATCCTTCCTAAATTTGATGAGCTGCTTGTAGCTCCAAGACTTAATTACGGGAAGAAAACCCTCTATAAAACAAAAATGAAAAGTTCCTTCTCAAACTGAGACTTTCAGAAAGTTTTACAACTGAACATGAAGATTTATAAACCTTGCATAATAAATATCAAACACAGTACTACCTTCATGTCTGAAATTAGCTCCAAAATGTTCACTTTGTTATTAGTCGTGATTGAATTGGCTCTGACTCCTGGAAAACCTATGAATATCAGATATGCCATATACATCATTAGCAGTACCTTGTAGTCCATTGTTGGGTGCCTTACAACCACATAGACTCAGCTTCCAGCACTGTATAAGATATTATGTTGTGGAGATACATAGGGTTTTCATTGCCTTACTTTTGGAAATAGATCATCAAACCTTTTCTCAAATCTCTCTTAGTTTAGGACCTCTGCTAAAACCTGTTCACCTTGGGTGATCCTGCTGGTCTTTGAACTACTAGTAGTTCAGCCTCCAACATCATGGTAACACGCAGTTGGATGAAATGGCAGACGTGTGGTGGAAAATGTTCACTACATTCACATTATTTCTGAGAGTCTTGGAGTCGGAACCTCATATCACTCTCTGCCATCGAGATATTGCTGACTCATAGTGTCCCCTGAGTTTCTGAGACTGTTTATGGGAATAGAAACATCAGTCTCTCTACCAAGAGCTACTAGTTGTTTTGAGCTGCCTACCTTGGGATCGCAGCCTAATGCATAATCACTACTCTACCAGGGTTCCCAGAAATTCACACACTTATATCTAAAATACCTGCATGAGGTGTTTTGAGAATGATGATGGCAACATATGTACAAATGTGCTTGACCCGATTGATGTATGTACTGTGGTAAGATTTGTATGAGCCCCTAATAAAATGATTTAAAAAAAGAAAGAAAATAATATCCGTAGGACAAAAAAAAAAAAAAAACTTAGGGTGGAGCCAGGTCAAAAAGGCCATGATAGAGTACCCTCCAAGCCTTGCAGCTTTTGGTGGTTTCTGAATTCCCTGGGAGCTTGCTTAGACTGCACACGCATGAACCCCATCCCCAGCCAACTGAATCTGTTTCTTACAAAATGCCCAGGCTGGTTGTAGGCACATTCAGGTCTGAGAAACATTATCTTAAGGATTAAGTATGAGTTATAAATCTTGACTTTCCCTTACAGAAGGGTCACGGGGAGGAGACAAGCCAGTCAGGGTACAGTCTAGCAACGATGAAACATATAACATTCCTAGTTCCTAAATGCTTCCTCCTCCCCCCCACCCACCCCCACTGTCATGATCCCAATTCTACCTTACAAATCTGGCTAGACCAGAGGATGTACACTGGTACAGATAGGAACTGGAAACACAGGGAATCCAAGGTAGATGATCCCTTCAGGACCAGTGCTGAGAGTGGCAATACTGGGAGGGTGCAGGGAAGGTGGGGTGGAAAGGGGGAACTGATTCCATGGATCTACATATAACCTTCCTGGGGGACGGACAACAGAAGAGTGGGTGAAGAAGGACGTCAGTGTGTAATATATGACAGGATAATAATTTATAAATTATCAAGGGTTCATGAGGGAGTGGGGAGCGGAGGCGGAGGGGGAAAATGAGGACCTGATGCCAGGGGCTTAAGTGGATAGCAAATGTTTCGAGAATGGTGAGGATAATGAACATACAAATGTGCTTTACACAATTTAGGTATGTATGGATTGTGAGGAGTTGTATGAGCCCCTAATAAAATGATTTTTTAAAAGATTACAGCTGACAAATAACTTTTTTTTAACCAATGCTATTAAAAAATTAAAAAATAAATAACTAGATCTTGCCTTTCATGCAAATAAATAAATAAATAAATGCCTGCACAGTTCAAAAATGATTGGGCTACCTCTTTAAAAGACAAGATTTTGACTTTTGTTTGTCCATAATGAGAATTTTCCACTTTGGGACATTTCCAACTTATTAAAAGGTCTCTCGCATTGCTCCCAAACCCATCTCCATAATTCCTACCCATTAGATGTAGCGCAAGATTGATATTTTCTATCATGCAAACTTGTTCTGCATGACTGTTGGTTAACTATTTAAGGCAGCTTTAGTATTAGTTTATAATGCAAGTTCAAGTCCACATATCTCAGAAATGATACAATCTTCCCCCTTTGGCCACTTTAACAAGAGGACCTGCTAGCACGTCACTGCTCCTCCTTACTTGTGCAGCTTCATAGTATTCATCAACCTGAAGTGATCTGATGGTTAGCCAAAACTACCATCTGTTTTTCATCTGAATGGATACAAGGACAAATCTTCATTTCTTTCCAGAAGCTGCTGTTTTGAATTTTAATTTAGGAATTACGTGTATGCCTGTTGGATGGACACTCCAGCCGCAACAAAGGGCCAAAACACAAGAACGCCTGTGGTGATGGTGCAGAACTGAAGTGCTTGGTTCTGTTGTGCACAGGGTCTCAAGCATCAGAACCAACGCAAAGGCATCTAACAACAAGCAACAAAAATTTACAGGCTCTGTTGGGTCGACCTTGGATTGTAGGATCTAATCTCTGTCCATAATTGACTGGACTGAGCTACATATACCAAACACTATTGCTTCTACTGATTATTCAAGATGCCTTCTATTGATTATTCAGGTGCTGTTTTATAGGTCCAAATCCATCCAAAGGACTCACAAACTTTAGAGAAAGGGCTGTCTTTAATCTTAAAGGAAGAGGACATAAACAAAAAGCTGAAAGTTTTCAATGGGTCTCACTGTAGGGAGCATGCTTAGACTTCTGAGAGCTGAGCTCAATGCTGCCGTGAACCTAAGACAGCATCTCTCCACGTGACCTATCTCTCTTAGATCAGCATCTGCTCACTGACCTCAGCTTTGGTCCTGCTTTCAGGAGCAAGACCAAAGGCCAAAGCAGTTACTGCAAAGGGTTCTATACTTCACATATTTGTACCATTTAAGCAAAAAATATTTAATGGTTATAAGTTTGCTTTTTATATATATGTATTAGCAATAACTAAACCATCAAGGCTATTATGTTGTAGGCAGAGATGTTCTGAGTCCATTTAACAAGGAAGGGAGAAGAAGTATAAATATCAATTTGGTTAAAAGAATAATACATAAATAATAATTAAATAGAAGAGACCTAAAAAAATCATGGAACACATTTTGAAGTCAATTCCCTTGAAACTTATTTAGGTACCTTTCTTAGAACGTGTATCTACAAGCATGATCTTATGATCCATCTACTTTTGAAGAAACCAATAAATTGGTGAGTGTAATTTACAGAAAGAAGAGAAATGAAAGAAAACCAGCACTTATTGTTGCATATTTTCTAGTAAACAAAAACCCAGTCTTACAGGGCAGTTACAGCCACCTCTCAGGGCAGATATCCAAACACCATCTCTGTGACCACCTGTTCCTCTTGCTGTTCAATTTCCCCTTTACAAAGTGTTTTAATCCTGCCTATTTTGTGGTCTTTCTAGGAGGACAGGGATTGTCTATATAGCATTCTTGGTTGATATTATTTTAAATCAAACATAAAATTATAGTTGAAATACTGTTACCACCACATTAGTGATTTCTTCATATAGAGAAAAGAAGTAAAGGGGGAGTTAGAAATATCATAAAGCTATGAAAAATCTCATACTGTTTTTATGACAAAGAAAGATGTAGCAAAGTAGAAAGACAGGGCTTAAGGCAGGCAGACATAACTTTGAAATCCGTTCTTTTATTTACCAGTTAAGTGAACTGAAGCAAATAATTTATTATCCCTCAGTCTCAGCTTTGTCACCCAGAAACGGAGACTTTCACTTAAGATGTCAGGGATAGAGGCAATCCACTCACTAATCATTATCATCAGGACCTCTGGAGATTTAATTCAGAGGGAAAAAAAGGATTAGGCCAGATTTTTCAAATAAACTTTCTTACGACTCATAAGAATCATTATTGCTTTGATAGGACTTTGTTCTTAAGTAAAGTGGAATTCATTTTATAATAAAACTTTTGAACGATTTAAAAGCTGCAAATAAAATAAACAATTTTAAATAATTTTACTATGTTCCTTTGAAGCTTATTTGACATCAGGACTCTTACTTTTATTTGAAATATATATATTAAAAGTCTCTTTAAAAATCAATACGCTATTAGCTTGTGTTAGACCAGGTTGTCTAGAGAAACAAATCCAGTGACACTCATATATCTATGAGAAAGAGCTTTATATCAAGAAGTAATTATGAATCAAGGAGCCATCCCAAGCCAGTCCAACTCTAGCCCATAAGTTTGACACTAGTCCATAAGTCCTCCTAAGTCACGTAACTGCAGGCCAATGGTGCAGAGTTGTGTGGATCCCAAGTCAGTGGAAACACAGCAGGGGCTGACAGTTTTCAGAGGCAGGTGGCAGGGGCAGAGTCCCAGCAGGCAGGAAAGCAAAGTAGTAGCAGAGAAGGTTCCTAGAGTCGCTAACTCTTATGGAAAAGAGGCTATGACATCAAGGAGGTGTCTTCAGGCTGTGATTCAATGTACTGAGTCCTGCCCTACCCTAGCCCAGGAATGTTTAGTTGACACAATCCCTAACCACCACATGCTCATTACAGTCCAAATTAGGTTATTAAATTAGACCTGGCAATTGTCATTGACATGAATTAATAGTAACCAAGTCCTTGTAGGAGTCTGTATATTACTAGATACTATTAGGTACTAGATATCTCAATAAGCAATCTTTCTGAGTATGATATGACATTGGACTAATTTTATTTCTTCCAAATGAAATCCGTTTCTCATGAGGGCAATACTATATGTAAGGTAGCTGAATATAAGTTGATTGGCTTTTTATTTTATTTTTAATCAGAGCTATTTATCTATATACAATTTTGGAAATTTAAAGTCAGTGACGTAATTTATACTCAAATACATTTGGACAGGAAAATGTACAGTGACTTTATTTTCATTTGTGTTCTGTGTTGGTGAATGGACCGAGAATTTGTAAGTACAAGATGAAGAAGACAATATGATACTTTCATTACTATGCAAACAGAATAGAATTTTCTTTTTATTTTCATATAAGTAGATAGTGCTACTATGGAAGAAAAGTTAAGTTTAGGCTGTGTCCCACTGCAAAGCAGTGGTGGGAAATGAATGTGCAATTTCAGGGGAATATAATATAATTAGAAACTCCTTGGTGAATCATTGACACCTGGAAAGACATTGAAAACTTAGTCATGAACCTTTTAAAAAATCAAATTCCATTAAGATGGAACCCTAAGAAAAAGCATTACACTCAGTTGTCAAGGTAAAATAAGGACATTACGGTGATCAATACTTCCCAGCCCCATGTGTTCCGCTCTCTATAGTCTGTTTTAGGAACAGTGACAGACTTTCGTGGCAGGGAATTGAAACTCAGATTCTCCTGCATAAGTTGCTCCTTGCTGTGCTTCATTTAAAAATAATGGCCATTGCACAACCAGAGATGATACCTCTTGTTGATCTGGATAAATTTCTACCTAAACAAAGCAGCCACCTTCTCCTGCTCTGAATTATAAAGAATCCAAGGCTTTACAACACAACTCTTAAAACAAAAGTCAGACCATTGGATTCTTCTGCTCAGAGGTTTTCCATGGCTTGTCATAGAACCTAGAAAGGCCACAAGTGGGCTCCCATTGGCTCAGTGATGTTATCGTCTACTATTCCTTGCTCATTTGGTGCTAGTCATGCTGACTCTCGGTTCTTTTTTTTTTTATAGTTTTTTATATCATTTTATGAGGGGTTCATACAACTCATCACAATCCATATATACATTAATTGTGTAGAGCACATCTGTACATTCATTGCTCTCATCATTCTCAATACATCCACTTTCCACCCAAGACGCTGGCATCAGCTCCTCATTTTCCCCCTCCCTCCCCACTTTCCCCTCCATCATGAACACTGGATAATTTGCAAATTATTATTTTGTCATATCTTGCTCTGTCCAATGTCTCCCTTCACTCACTTTCTGTTGCCTGTCCCTCAGGGAGGCGGTCACATGTAGATCCTTGTAATCAGATAGCCCTTTCCAACCCACCCTCCCGGTATTGCTACCATGCTACTGCTCCTGAAGGGATCACCATTGCTGGATTCTCTGTGTCTTGAGGTCCTATCTGTCTGTACCAGTGTACATTCTCTGGTATATCCAGATTTGTAAGATAGAATTGGGATCATGACAGTGACGGGCGGGGAGGAAGCATTTAGGAACTAGAGGAAAGTTGTATGTTTCATCATTGCTATACTGCCCCCTGACTGACTTGTCTCCTTCCCAAGACCCTTCTGTAAGGGCATGTCCCGTGGCTACAAATGGGCTCTGGGTCTCCACTCCGCACTCCCTGGCTCATTCACAATGATATGATTTTTTGTTCTGATGATGCCTGATAGCTAATCCCTTCAATGCCTTGTGATTGCACAGGCTGGTGTTCTTCTTCCATGTGGGTTTTGTTGCTTCTGAGCTATAGGTTTAGTATTAAGGTAGCAGATGGACATTGGATCTTCACTCAAGTACTCCCTCAATGCAGGAATACTTTGTTCTATTAAATTAGCATTCTATGTTGCTCACCTCTGGACACAATTGCTGAAGACAAAGCAGGTGCATGCACAAATGTGGGGAAGAAAGCTGATGGTGCCCAGCTATCAAAAGATGTAGTGTCTGGGGTCTTAAAGGTTTAAAGGTAAACAAGCGGCCATCTAACTCAGAAGCAACAAAGCCCACATGGAAGAAGTACACCAGCCTGCATGATCATGTGGTGCTGAAGGAATCAGTTATCAGGCATCAAAGAACAAAATATCATATCATTGTGTGCTTACCTCCATGATATGATCGCTGAAGACAAGTGGGTGCATACACAAATGTTGTGAAGAAAGCTGATGGTGCCCGGCTGTCTAAAGATATAGCAACTGGGATCTTAAAGGCTTGAAGACTCTCAGTTCTTAATAGCTACCAGGCTAGCTGTGCCTCAAGAACTTTGCAAATTATCTTCCTTCTGCCTGGAAAGCTCTTTTCCAAATAACTTTTTTTCCCTTATCTCTGGCTTCTGATAAGATGTGATCCAATCATTTTGACCCTCCTTGAGCACCTCATTAAACATTAAACACCCAATGCACTCTTTCCTCCTGCCTTCCTTCTCTTTTCTCTGCGGTACATATCACTTATATGACAGAACTTATATAAATTGCTTATGGAACATCTCCGTCCAACAAAGATATATCTCCATTATGACAGAAATATCAAGGAGACTACTGGAAACAAAAATAAAATTCAATAAATAATTTTGTAAATAAATAACACAATGAATGAATAAAAATATGCATTTACCTATTAATTACACCTTATTATAGGAAAGGAAGGTTGTTAGATTTATAAAATTTCAAGGATTAATTACGAATAAGCAAAGAGACATGTCTAGTAGAAGAAATCTTCCAGCAGGAAAAAAATCAAATATTTCTGCAACTATCATAAACATAACACCATGAATGCTGAACATTTGAAGACTCGAGATGAAAGGCAATGAGAATTACAGAGGAAGAAATATACTATGTTCAGCCAAAAAAAAAAAAAGAAAAGAAAATGCTTCATGGATAATATGACATTTGAGTTGACTTTAGAAAATGTGTACAATTTATATTGCCATATGAAAGGGATAGAGGACATGTGAGTAGGCAGTATACAAAGCACAAATCCATGAGGTAACTGAGCATGAACAATACTACGCCCTTTGACTATAATAAAAAAAATACAAAAAAGAAGACAAGGAAAAACCATAGCCAAGGCAATTGCTTCATGAACATTTCCATCAAAGACTCAGCGTTGTAGTAATATTACTACTGCAATCAAGTCCATATGTGAGCTGAGTAGCTGACAGCAGTCAGCTGATCTATGAGTCATTGATTCAAACTTATCAGTGGACCCACCAAAAACGTTCTGGCAATTTGATTCCTTACTATAGTAGGTCATCTTAAATCAGAATAGGCTTGTCAGCAGGATATTTGGAGGGTTTTATTATTTATTTTAAAATTTAAAAACTTAACGCACTACATGGATCATGGATTTGTTCGCCAACTTTTTCCTAAATTTTTTCAAAGTTTCCATATTTCCTAGAAAATATATTAGCACTAAGTAAGAAGTGAAATATTTTCTGGTATCTGCTGGTATGATGGCTTCCCTTCCTTTTCCCAAACCCCACCCCTCATTTTTTTTTTTTTTTTGCCAGAATGAAGCAGGTAAAAGCTGTTGAAACAAGAGATTCAATGGTAACAAGGAATTGCAGATAAGGCAAAACCAACAAACTAAACATGACCTTAAAAATATATGACAAGTTTTGACTTCTCATCGTTACTTTATAGTCATTGTTTTCTCTTTGGGGTCTTTAAGATTTCCCTTCCTACAGGCTATTTTAGAAAATATTTTTATTTTAAATGTCGTCTTGCTTTTTTCTCACAATGTTTGTATTTTTGCTGATACCCTTTAGAAAAACTTTGTGTTGTCAGTCGGTGCCATGGAGTCAGTTCTAAATCAATGTGACTCTTTGAAGTACCACAAAATGAAATACCTCCTACCCAGTCATCGCAATATTGTTCTGCTCAAGACCATCATTGCAGCCACTGTGTCAACTGATCTTGGTGAGGACCTTTCCATTCTCTACGACCCCTCCACTTTGACAGACATGATGTTCTTTTCCAGGGGCTGGAAGTCAATGTGAATCCAATCTATTTTTACCTTCTCATAGGTGCTCATTTTTCTTGTCCTTGTAGCTCATCTAATTGTTTTAAAATCTATTAATCCTAAACACTTTTCTTGTTTGAACTCGTTCTCAAGCCTTAATGTATCTTAAATGTTTTCATTAAACTTTACATTTTAGTGTTTCCACATTTTTTAACAAATTGTAGTTGAAGCCTGTCAACGGTATACTTCACTATTCTGCATTTAATCTTATATTTTTGCTGTTTTCTTCTTGTGCTTTCACCTTTTATTGATCTTGTGTTTTGTTATTCTTTTAATGCAGGCCAACAAGAAACACACATGGCGAAATGAAGAACATTGGTAACAGCTAAAACTACACATAAATGTGGTGAGAGGTCTTTTCAGTTTCCTGATGCTCCTCCCCTATCCTGCAGCCCCCTGTCCATCCCCTGTAACTTCTCTTCCACCAGCTTGTAGCATTCTCAAGTTCACCTTGAGCAAAGCACGGGAATCACGGGCGAACTCTCAGAAGCTCTGTAAAGGGCACTTCCGCAAATCTCTAAACACAGACAATCATGACTTTGTTTAGAATATATTACATGTTCACTTCTTCCTATCTTATCTTTCTGTGAGAAAATTATAGTTTCGATTCCATAGTCTCCAGTTCCAAGAGACACAAGTATCGCAAAATTATGTTGTAAACTAGATCAGGATAGGAGGCGTGAGGAGTAATATTTGCCTTAGAGAGGAATAATCCAGTCATGTTACAGGTCCCACTCGATCTTCACGGGGGAAAGAGCAGGAGGAATTCTTCATCGAAATGCCTTGCACTATGTTTAACCCTTTGGCTTCGCCAGGCTCTCCCCCATTCTTCTTTGTTAAAAAAAAATCTCTGAAGATCAAGGTGATTCCCTTTAGAGAAAAAAGTACAGTGTAATCATGCATGCTCCTGTGGATATAGTTCCTTGGCCTTAGTTGCTAATTTCTAATTCAGAGCAGCCTAAAGGCCTAGTGCATGAACAGACGGCTTCTCAAATTATTGCTGCATTGACCATTCAATTCCATGTGTGTCTTCTCTGTTTTCAATTGTATTTTTGTTTGTTTGTTTGTTTGTTTGTTTGCGTGTGGCTTGAGAGTTTGATTCCCTTGCCATAATCAGTCACTCTCCGATGCTTCTTTCTTTAGTTGCTTTATTAACAAGTCTCCCTGCAGCTCAGGTAAACTTACATGAACAAATCCTTATTCAAGTAAAATCTATGTAGGAATGCCTGAATTTGTTCTCCAAACCAGGAAGGCCACCCTGTGGGAGTAGCCGTTATAACACATAAGAAGATATACAGTGGAGCCTCCTGTAGCAATTTGGGGGGTCTGGTGGCTTTGAAAGGAGGACAGATGAAAGTGAAGGACAAAGCTTTCCTGAGTGGCCTGGTTGCCTAATGGTTAAACTTTGGGCTGCTAAAGAGCAAGGTCAGCAGAGTTCAAAACCACCATTTGCCCCGTGTGTTAATAAGGGATATACTTGATTTCTTCTACTACTTGTATTTGCTCCTTTATAGTTTCCATAGGAAACATTTGAAGCTACAAGGTATAAAATTGCATGTATAGAATTGATGTATAATTTTTTCCTTTGTTGTTTTGTGTGTTCTTGCTCCCCCGCTTTTTTTCCACTTATTTTCTTCCTTCTCTGCTCTCACTCCCTTCCATTTCAGCCCCCGCGCCGTTTCACAAAGTATGACTTTCCAGTCTAGCTTGTAATAGATATAAGATGAGCGCCACTCATTAAAGGATAGCTCTGCATGCAAAGTGTAGTTCCTAGCATCCGTTTCCTACGCACAGAACCTCCAACAGTTCTATGTGGAGAGCAATGGTCTGACCACCGTGTCATGGACAAATGAGCATTATCCGCGTTAAGCTTTAGTGAGATTCAGCAGATCTGCCTTTCTTCTGCCCTGAAGCTTCCCTGGCTTGTCTCATGGGCAGTCGAGCTCTGCTGTGAAGACTCACTCCTCTTAACTCCCGAGATCCCTCTTAAAATCACACTGAAGCCCAGCGTGGGCCTGGGCCAGGCATTAGGCCACTTCCTGAAAATCAGCCCACATGCATTTTGTTTCCTCTCATCCCTTGGTTCCCAGTTAAGCCTCTGGCGGGAGAATGCTGATGGCACCATCGCTCTCTCCAGCTCACAGGGCGATTACTCTCCATAACAGGAAGCCTCCTCTCAGATGGAGATGGGAATTTTGACACAGAGAGTGCCTCAAAGTCAGAAGCAGTGAATTGGAATATAGGGAATCTTTGTCATTTGCATACTCTCTCAACATATGGCATTATCTGTAGATGCCAACTACAGTCATCCTTAATTAAAAATTCTGTGGTAAAAATGCAGGAACATGAAGGCTTTTCTCTAAGCTCTTTCGCACCGGTCAACCTGTCCATATGTCCACCAAAGGGGGCAGGGGGAAGAAGCCAGGAATTGAAGAGGGATGTTTTTTCTTGATTTCATCATATTAAGCCTCCGTATGACCAAGTTAATATTACATTTCTAATCTGATAGGACAATTATAATTCCATAGCACATATTGAAGTAAAGTTTTATAAATTTGAAGCACATTTCCAACTTGTAATAATTTTCATAGTTTTATTTTTCTGCACCTATTGAAAGAAGATGGAATCACAAAGTACATCATTGAAAGCAAACATATAGCCTCTATAGCCAAAACAAACCATATTAAAGAAGTAGGAGGTTCATTTAAACGTTTTATAATTTGAATCTCTATCCAGCAAGCATTTTCCCCTAAACTATTTTACAAAGACTCTACTTGTAAAGAAACAGCGTCTTTCTAGTTCAGTATGATTCGATTCAATGGAACATAAGTCATCGATTTAAACTATCTTCCTCCCAATTAGTCTCCCGGATTTTATTCATGGGGTTGTGTGACTCTGTTAGCTGAGAACTTCCAAAAAGCTTCACACATTATTATCACTCTAAATAGTGGTTTTGTTTTATGTCCTTTTCTTCTCTTAGGGGCATCCTAATAATTATTAATCTTCTTATTATGGTTGTTTTGTCTATTGTACTTACCATGTATAGCATTAATTTAGATTCATTTTGGATGATATCTTTTGAATAATTTTCCAATTCATTAATTCTCTCTTCATTTTGTCCAGTCTGTTTTCAAGTCTATCTCTTGAGTTCTTAATTTGATTATTTTATTTTATAATTTTGATTTAATAATCTCATTATTTCCCTTTTATGAATAACAATACAAATATAATATTGCAATTTCCTAATCCTAGATGTCATATTTATATTTAAATATTAATGCCGAGAGCATAATTAGAAGAGTCTCCTGATGATATAAATCTAATAATTTCTCTATATGGGCTACATATATTTCTGTGTCTGTCATTTATACTGATTTTCCTCACCTTGCCTTTTCATCATGCCTAATTTCAATACTTTCTGTGGTATAAATTGTATATGTGTGGATGTGTAGGTATATTTGAAAACCTTGTAGAAATAATTTAGGGTGTAGGATGATATTATTATCTTCCAGGGAGACATTTGTTTTGATTTTATAGGTCTTTGAGGAGATCCTAGTTTCCCAAGATTACTTTAGTCCAAATTTTCTGGGTCACCCAAAAGATTTGAGATTGTTAAAATCTCTCCAGGTGGTTTTACTTCTGTTTCAATCTTGTTTTTATGCTTGATTCTAAAATTAAAATCAGATAAATTCACCCAAACAAAGTCCCCTTGGATTCCAACATTTGTCCCTGAAACCCTATCAAAGACATGTTCATTGCCAGATGGCTTCTTTGGGTCAACAAATGACCTGGAGGAAGAAATTTCAAATATTAGGTTTCTCTCTCTAAATTCTTTCTCCTCTTGTTTCTAGGCCTTGTTATTTCCCCCTGTCTTGATAAGAGTTTTAAACTTGCAAAGACTGTATACTTAGTGAGTACTAGACTGTGTACTTAGTGAGTACTGTATACTTAGTGAGTACTTGGTTCAAATTACACAGTCTACCTCTACCATCAATAGAATTGTTTTTCTAATTGCTTTTAATTAGCCCAAGAGGCTGTACTGATAGGCCTATAAAACTTCTTATCATTTATTATGAAACCATCCCTATTAATCCTAAATCTTCCCTATTGAAACTGACATGTGAATCACCTAATGCTACATATTAGTGTCCATATAGTCTAAAAGAATTTATTGTAACAGCCTAGTTTCTATTAAAAATCATATTAAAAATGACATTAAATCGTCAGTTTTGTCACACACACACACACACACACACACATATATCTTCTGAAAGTTCATGGAAAATTCCCATTATTTTAATTCCAGTTTTCTAAAACCATTTCATTGGGAGCCAATACAGATACCATATCGTTCCATAGTGCAATCCCATCAAGCAGTAGTGTACAATTGCTACCAGAGTCAGTTCAAAACATTCTCTTCTTCTTGAACTGCTTGACATCAGCTCTCTTTGCCTTCTTCCCCCACCCCGCACTCCCTCACTCGACTTACTGCCTCTACAGGTGTATCAATCCTTGGTTTCATATCCAAAACCCAGAAAAACAACAAAAATTCAAGAGTGCTATCCCCAATGACAAAATATATCAGAGATAAACCCCGATATGAAAGAGAAAGGGAAAAAAAACCCAGAAAACGGTGAAAACAAAATCAGACACATGTGTATCATAGGTAAGGATCAACTGACCAGTTATGAACTGTTCAGACAGGGTTTATCGTTGTGATTTCCTATGATCGTCTATCTGTTATTAATACACTCTGTTCGGTAACCAGTTTATTCCCATTCCTCCATACGGATAGAGGGGAACCACCAGAGGCTTATTTCCTGTGTAGACCTCACAAATGTATCGTGGGCTTCAACGGTCATCTATAGCCTTCGGACAACCAGAATCTCACAATTTAGGCTCCCTCCTTCAGCTTCACGTTATATGATTTACAATCCTTCCTTCACTAACGTTGGTGTGCTTCTTCCATGTGGACTTAGTTGACACCTCACTTCCATGGCTGCTTGTTTGGAAACAAGTCTATGGTAGTTACATAATCTCATGTCAACTTGAGGCTCTTTGAAGTGAAGGCGTGCAGGCTAGCCTGTCAATCAGGTCACATCCTGATGATGCTTCCATGTGGGTATGGTCTTGTCGTGACTGGGACTTCCTCTTCTTCTCCTGGGAGGCAGTTCATACTCTTTCTCTCTGCTTTCACCATCCTTTTGACAAGCCGCATGGTAGAGACCTATGGAACAGGCCTGCAATACTTCTACTGCTATTGGATTCACAAGACTTTTCACCTGCCAGCCTGAGCTCTTCCTGGATTTGGCATCATTTCAAGTGGCAATGTGAGTCTGAAGAGGAATTTAAGGAATAGTAACATATATATGGGCTATTATCAGACTTACGGATGAGCTGGACTCGAATGTTTTCTCAATATACAATTGCTCTTTGATATAAAGCTCTCTCACATATATATGAGTGTCTCTGGATTTGTTTCTCTAGTCAACCTTACCTAGCACAAGCCCTCAAGACCCCCCCACCCACTTCTCCACTGTCCAACCCCCAGGGAGGAGGTTATATGTAGATCCTTGTAATCTGTACCCCCTTTCTGCCTCACCTTCCCTCCACCCTCCCAGTATTGCCATTCTCACCACTGGGAGGGGGTGGTGATGGTGGTGATGGTGGTGGTGGTTCATCTGTCCAGGATTCCCTGTGTTTCCAGTTCCTATCTGTGCCAGTGTACATCCTCCAGTCCAGCGGATTTGTAAGATAGAATTGGGATCATAATGGGTGGGGGGGGGGAGGAAGCCTTCAAGAACTAGAAGAAAATTATATTTATTTTTATATTATTTTTATATCTTCTGTCTTTCATTAGTGTTTAAGCAAGATGTTCTTCAATTTCAATTTCATTTTCAGTGTATTTGATCCCCATTTTATAGCATTGTGATCTGAGAGCATTCTTTGTAGTATTTTAATATATTTTTATCTACGGAGGCTTGTTTGCACCTTAAATTAAGGCCTAATCTGGGGAATGTGCGCAGTGTGCTGTATAAGAATATATATTTTTGGTAGAGGGATATATATATATATATATATATATATATATAAAACTCCATAAAATATAAAACATAAAAATGGCACAATCAATCAACTGTGTAGATTATATATGTACATATGTATATATGTATATATATATATATATATATATATATATCCCAATATATCCCAGTTGGTTGATTGTGCTATTTTTATTCTGTATCTTGTTTCTTTCTGGTTGCTTTGTCCTTCATTAGCAGTGGTGTATTAGAATGTCCTACTGTAAAGGAGCTTTGGTGGTGTATTGGTTATGGTTGGACTGCTAACTGCTAGGTCAGCTGTTCGTGGGAGAAAGATACAGCTTTTTACTCCTGAAAAGAGTTACAGTCTCAGAAACCCACGGGGACTGCTCTACACTGTCTTACAGGTACTCCACGAGTCAGAATACTCGACTATATTGCAAAGCTTCTATTTCTCTCTTCAATCCTCTTGGAGTCTGATGGTATATTTTGAGGATCTAATTTTAGATGCATGCTTTTGTACCATTATTTTGTCATCTTGTTTGATTGACTAGCTAATCATTAGATAATGTCCCTCTGTATTTTTTGCTGAGTTTTTCTTCAGGATCTATTCTATCAGAAGCTATTATGGCCATTCCTGCCTTTTTTTTATTCCCGTAGCTTGACAGAAATTCTCCCATTCTTGGATTTTTTAGTCCATTTTTATCTTGTGTCTAAAATGTATCTCTTATAGACAACATATGAATGGAATCTGCTTTCCTATACATTTGATACTCTCTATCTCTTGGCTAGTGTATTAGCCCACTTATGTTCATTATAATTATTTAGAATATATTGCTACTATTCACTGTATTTTGCTGTTATTAATGTACTGCCACTGGATCCATAGTTTTACATAATTTGGCGGGTCTGAACTAATTTTGTTGTGGACTTTCTTTTCATTTCATTGTTCACTTTTTAGTTTTTCCTTAATATTTATGTAATTCCTCATTTTTATTTTTATGATGTTAATTCATTTTCTTGGAAGTTACCCTATAAGTTATAAAGTATGTGCTGTCTTAAAATGGACTTGACTTCTGTGGCAGCCACATAATTTCCTCTCCATTTGAAGATATGTAGACATGTAGGGGTGGAGGTTGGCTTGTCAATCAGATCACAACTTGATGGTGACTCCTTGTGTTTTGTTTATTGGTTTGTTTGTTTCTCCGTGTGTGGATTTCTGGTCACAAGCAAAGTATTCTTTTAATGACAGTGTCGCATCTAGGTATGAACCTTTCTTTATTCTTTTTTTTCTAATAGTTCATCTAACAAATAAATATTGAGCATTTTGTCTCCACTTTCAAAAACCCAGTCTTCTACTGACTCACATCCAGTCATTTGTTGTTTTAACGCACTGCCACTGAACTCTCCGTTTCTATTTTCTTATTTACTTTGTCAATTTGATTTTGTAGTGTTTTCCTGAAGTCTTCTAATGTTATATCTGTATTTTTCTTGAATACTTTGACAACGTTATTTATCTTTCTCTCACGCTGTTTAAAGTACCTAAAAATCTTTCTTTTAAAAAATATATTTCTATCAGCTAATCCCTATGTCATTTATTTTCAGTAAGGGTTTCTGGATTTTTATGTTGAACCAGCCAGTCTTGTTTCTTTGTGTGGACTGAAATTATCTGTTGCCATCTTAACATGGTGATGTTTTTGTGTTTCCATTTAATTGGTGATTATCTCCTAGCACATTCGTAAGCCTTCCTCTCCTATCTCCTGATGAGAGTTATAGAGAATGGAGTTCATGCAGAGTTCTCTGTTCAATATGTGTCTCATGAAACTGAGGGTAGGGTTGGATGCTGTTGAACCTTGTATACTATTGATCAAGTTATATGCATAAAACATGGCTGTGGCCTGGCTGTGTGGACTTGATTGTTCTTTCATACTAGGTGAGATATAAAAAAAATAAAAGAAATGAGAACAGCAAAGAAAATAAAAGAGAAAAAAGGCAACATGAAAAGCAAAAAGCTTTGTAACTAACAAAATATTAAACAAAAGGAAAATAAAAAGGATAATGGAAATAAATACCAAAAATAAAACTGGCAAGGGAGAATAAAAAAAGAGAAAGAATAAAGATAATAGTGTAGACAATAATGAGGATGGAAGAAAAAAAACAGAGTAAAAGGAAAACAGAAAGAGAACCCAATGAAAGGAAAGACAAGGAAAGGGGGTGGGGCACACAAGGGGAAGAAAACTGAGTGGGCAAAATGCTCCGAAGGAACATTGGGATGGGTCCGTGCTTTCTGCAGCCACGTGGTGGAGACGGGAGAGGAAAGCATTACAGGCTCTAGAAAGAGTTCCTACTGGTCTATAACGTGTCTGAGGTCAGGGAATCTGATCCCAAAGTAGGTCGTTTTGGGTCCAGAGGGTAATTATGGGTCTTATGACTGATTATAATAGGACTTTCTGCTCCCCAAGCGGCAGCCTACCCACCCAAAGCTGTGTGGTTCGTTGGTCTGATGAGGAAGACTGCGTGTGCCTCCAAATGCAAGGGGCATGCACCTGGAGGTTGACCTCCTTCTTTAGATGGTTCAGAGACTTTTGGTTGCCTTTGAAAGGGGGCGCATGTCATCAGCCAATGTGTATGTTATTGTGGGGGCTGATCATGCTTCTTATCATTAACAAGTGTGGGGTATAAAGGGACGATCACATGCTACCGGCCATCAATCAATGCTAAGCACACTTATGTTTTCCTAAGTGAGTGAAGCAATTTATGATTACTGTACTAATCAAATATTGCTTCCAAAAATGGCTGCAGTATGACAGGCCTGCTAACAATTCACTTATTCCATCTGCTTAGCTCTCTCTCATTTTGGGGTCTGCTTCTTCACCTAAATCTTACTGCAACCCCTGCTCTATCCTTTCCTGTAAAGCTCAGGGTTCCAGGATTATCATCATTATCTGTTTCACTTATCTCTTATCTATTTGTTGTAGAGATTTAGGTAGCATCCATGCTTGCTCCACCAGCTTTCCACACAAATGGCAGATTTAGTATAATTCTGTAGCTCTTTATATAGATTATATAGTATGGGAGCTACAGTGCGGAGATGATAGTTTGCTAAATTGATATGATATTAATTTCACTCATTTCAAATTCCTGTCTGGGTGTTTCCATCTTTCAGCACGTGTTGAGTGGTTCTTACAAGCTCGGTGTGCTGTCACATGGTCTTTGATATATTTTTATTTGCAGTGCAGTGAACTAGACCAAATGGCCCTTCTTAGCATAATCTTTGTGACCCTCACATAATGATTGCATGCACCCATGTCAATAATTTGTGTGGCCTACCGTAGTGATTGGACCACATGCTACGAACACAAATAAGATGGATGGAACCTGTGATGTTTAAGACTATCATCTTGGTTGTCATCTTGGCTGGGATATGATGTTCAATGGGTTGGTAGTTATACAATCAAATAATTGTCCTCCATTTTATGATCTGATGTAATTATCCTTCACCTGGTTGTGTGCTAAAAAATCTTAGCCTCTTTGCCTGTGATGATGGTCTCATTTGGAAGAAGTTGTTACATTAATGAGGCAGGTTTAAATGATCAGATTTTGAGTCACCGTCTTACTAGAGGGTGAGACTAAAGTCAATATCCTTGTAACTTATTCAAGTCACATGCTGGTATCACCTTGCTCAATCAAAGGGAGTTTCCATCAAATACCTACAAAGTTGTATTGTATGCGGTGAAGTTCTGCCTTCTGCTCTGGATCCTGCATCCTGCTTGTCATCATCCTGTGTCTAGTTCTGGATATTTGAGCTAGAAACCCTTAGTCTACTCTGCTTCTCCAGTTTTCAACGACTATGAGCCAACACCACACACCTGCCCTCTGTAGCTCCGTGAGTCAGGAGAGACCTCCACCTAGGAACTGACTCCCCAATTTGGGATTCGTCCACCTCTACAAGCTCATGACCTATTTCCTTAATGGTTTGTGAGTGAAGGAGACGGAGGCTAATCCGTGAATCATAAAATTCTGAGTGACAATGTCTTTTAGGAGGAAGCAAAGGTGGTCTGTAGGAAACGATAAGGAGACAGCAGTGTTTGGTAAAGAGAAGTGGGACATTGTGTGCAAGTTGCCAACTTGAAGGTCATCTGTAATCTTGAGAAGAAGCAGGTGTGTGGTATACTGAAGAGGGGTGTCCAGAAGTCGTAGAAGAGAAGGGAGGATGGAAGCATAGGTAAATGGAATCGGAGGGACAAAAATCAGTTCAAATAAGTTTGTGGATGAAAGGAATGGGATCGTAGCTGATGAATTAGTTATAGTTAGGGAAGTTGATTTTCTTTAAAAGATAGCCAAAGAGAGCCTACGCTATCACTAACTCCAATATTGATAGGTAGAAAAGACACAATTTGCTTAGTTTATCTTGCCTTCTTGCTAGCCTCCACCTGCTGCCTGGAGGACAACAATGGTGTCCTCTCCAGATTAAGGTTTAGTTCTCCACGATGGCTTAAATAGCTTGCGGATGAATAGCAGTAGGTGGGGAAATGCACACATCTGACACTTGTCTCCTCCGGCTTCTTTCTTTCTTTTTTTTATAAACCTTTATAATGTAGCCTTCTTTCTAAGGTGCTTCTCTGTTCTGCATGTGTCAGTGGGAGTTCACGTCATTTTCTGATCTCTGTGATGAAGAGAAAGCATCAGGCCCAATGAAGTGCTGTCTTCTCTTCTGGGTAATGTATTTAATACCAGGCACTGAATTCTGGAGTCTCTTATTGCTCTAAATCATTGGCTGCTCATTCCTGCAGGCTCTTGTCTTGGCTCTCATAGATAGCATCCACTCACTTTCTGTCTTAGAAAGCAGCGCTATGATTTGCATAATGTATTTAAAATCTATAGTGAATATTAGGATTGGTTGTGCTTTTCACAAAACTGGTTTTTCCTCATGCCTACATTTGAACCATATGCATGATGTGCCTTTTTCTCTTTTCAGTTTTTTTTTTTTTTTGTGGCCGAAATGTGCTACAGCTCTAGGAATGTTTGCTCATTTTGAATAAACAGAACCAAATAGTTCTTGTAGGAAGCCTTTTGATTATCTTGCGAGTGTGAAGGCGCATGTGGAGTACCAATGCGAAAATCAACTGAAGCAAGCTCAGGCTCATGCAAGGATTATTTCTTTGGGAGAAAGAAAACAAAAAATGTTAAGCAAAAGAAACCCTCTAGAAGAAATATACAGCAGCATGAGGGAAAAGAACATGACAAAGGAGGCCATAAGCACAGCGAGTGTTCAACCACTGTTTGTTGTTTATGATGAAAGGGCTTTCTAAGGGGATCAATGCAGTGCCTGGTACTGGCATTTTTTCTCATTTTTCCAGAGTTGACAAAAATAAAGGAGACATCAGGAAAAAAGTTTACATGGATTCTGTTGAGCTGAGGAGGGTAGATGGACATCTCTTTAGAAAAATGACGACAACCTCCACCATCCATCTCACAAATACATGCCATTAATCCAGTGGAGACAGTGAGAAAGAGCTTGGATCGCCCCAAATCTGAGGTGCTGTAGAAACGATGCAGGGCCAGCACTTACAGAATCTGACTTTTAAAGAAGAATCTCTTATTAATAGGCAGCATGTGACCTTCAGGAAGGTTTCTGAAGCTCACCAGCTGCTCATGTAACTGGATAGAGCAACTTTAAGACGTTTCTAATTGATATTTTCTAGAGTTACGTATCATTTCAGTTTCGTTATTGAAAAGCCATCAGTTTCTATGATGTTTGTGACTAAGTCGTAGAAGTGATATAATGTAATCATGGACTTAAATACAGTTAGTGTTGTTGCTGTATCAGGTCCCTTTGAGTCCATTCAGCTCACCGTGACCGCATGTGCACAGCAGAATGAAGCGCTGCTGCCCTCCCCTGAGCCTATGCTTGCAGACATTACAGCAGCCATTGTATGAAATCATCTTGTTCAGTTACTTTTTTTATTGTGCTTACCCTCTGCCAAGCATGATGCCCTCTCGAGGGCATTATGCTTCCTGAGAACATGGCTTAAGTGTGAGCTGCAAAAATCTCGATACCCTAGCTTCTATGAAGCTTTCCAGTTGTACTTCTTTCACCATGAAATTATTAATTCTTATGGTAGTCCATGACATATCGATATTCTATGTCAATACTATAATTTGAAAGCATCGATTCTTCTACCTTACTCATATTGTACCTTACTCATATTGTATCTTTTGCACAGAAATGAGGTGATTCCAAACACTGTGCCTGGGGACAGGAGTACCTAGTCCTGAAGGGGTATCTTTGCTGTTTAACACTTTAAAGATACCTTTTGCAGCAGGTTTCCCAAAGCAAAGCACCATGTTGCCTTAGTCCTGCTATTTCCATGGGCGTTTATTGGGAATCCAAGTAAAATGAAACCATTGCCAACGTCAATATTTTCTGTTAAGTCTCATCGTGCTGTTTATTAAGTCAGTTGGTTAAAGTATTATCCTACTGAAGATATTGATATGTGTCCATAAGTGCTTCCAATCCTTTATGCTTTCAGCGAGCAGTGTAGTGCCATCCCATATTGCCGGTTGTCAGGGAGCCTTCCTCTAATCTTGATACTGCATCTTCTTAGTGAGGTCGCTCAGCTTCTCAGCTTATTTGCTCAGCATACAGTTGGAGTAATGACGGTGAAAGGAGTCAGCCCTGACTGCACATCTTTCCAGATTTTAAATCATGCAGTAAAAACCCAATGCCTTTAGACATGTGGGAGAAATGGCCAATGGAATTCTTTCCTAGAGGATGCTTTTGAATCACCAGGAATAGTAGAACTTCCCAAATCCTCATGTATTTATATAAGTTGTGCTTTTGAAATGTTGCAAAGCTTCTTTGCCTGAAAACAGAATAACACGAATACTTTATTGTAGCGTAACTGAAAACTAAATGATCAGAAGAATTACTAACTTGGGTTTCTGTGTTTATAGAGGAAATCCTAAAATATAGAATTGTCAAATTGTGTTTAATTTACTTTTAAAATATACTTTAGAATAAGGAAGAATTGTCCATTTAGCAAACACATTTATTTATATAATATGTAAACTAATATATTATATAGCATTAGGTTAGATAATAGATTAAGTTTGTTATGGTGTAAAATAAGAAATTCACTAGATTAAGTAAAAAAAAAAAAGAAGTAATTGTAATTGGGGTAATTCATTTGGTCCACAATTTATCAATTAGGCTAAACAGAATCTTACTTATATAAGAAGAGCAACTGAAAAGCAAGGTCTCAGATATTAGGTGTTCCATGAAAGATTTTTGGAAAATGTACCATCGGCTAACAACCTATAGCAATTAAATAGCTCAGTGGTAGGTTCATCATAGCAGAAAGCGAAATAATCTAACAAAATAATTGGCTTACATTCAAGTGAAGTCATTGAAGTATATAGTAAATAACGCAAATTAAAATAGCTATCATTGATCTGTGCAGTCTAAAACTGGTTGACCACGCATTAAAGATGCATAAAAATGACTGGTGATTGGAAGAATCATGTTAGAAACAAAGAGGTATCTTTAGATGTAAATATGGCTTTAGTGATAGAAATGACACCAGAATCTCCTGATAGAATTTTGCAAGACCAAAGACTTGTTGCAAACACCATTCTTCCAGCCACATAAATGGCCTCAATGTACACGGACTGCTCTAGATGGCCCCGGGATGGCCCCATATTGCAGACTTGGTGTTGATCTCTGCTGCTGGAATATTGGGCACACAACCATGGTAGGAGCCAAAACAGCCATGGTGAGTGAAAGTGCATGTTGCTGAGTCCAGCTGTAACCTCCATCCCATGGCCCCTTTTCTCATGAGGCCTTTGGAAAAACACAGAAGGGACTGGCCAAAGATGTCTTGTTTCCACAGAATGTGCCATCCTATCCACCTGATGGTTAAAAGTCTCCTCTTCAGAAGTAGATTTTTGGTGAGCATTCACATGAGACACAATTACTTTCACTGTTTGGCTCATTCATAGAGGTTTAGCCACATACCTCTGTCCAACACCAGCTTGTTATGAATTTTCCAATCATGCTCCTTCCAAGTCCCTGACCATCTAGCCAAACCACTGGTGACAGTCTATAGATCAGTATATAGTTGCACACATGACTAATTTTCCCTCCAAGCAAAAGGAGCAAACAGGTATAAGGCTTACATTTCAGCCTATAGGGAAGATTTCCTTTCACCACTGTCCTTCAGGTAGAGAGAAGGATGATACTGTGACAGGAGTGGAGACCTTATGCATTGTATTAGTCCGGGTAGACTAGAGAAACAAATTCATAGACAATAATGTCTGTATAAGAAAAGGCTTTATATAAAGAGCAATTGTACATTAAGAAAACATCCCAGCCCAGTCCAGATCAAGTCCATAAGTCTGATATTAGCCCACATGTCCGATACCAGTCTATAAATTCCTCTTCGGACTCAAGCAACACATGCAATGATGCTGAATTCAGGAAGACCGCAGGCCAGTGGGTGAGAAGTCTTGTGGATCCAGTGGTGGTGGAAGCATCTCAGCACTGGTGTGGGTTTCCATGTGGCTCTTTCAGCTCCAGGGCTCTGCTTCCATCTGCATAGCAACACGTGGCATGTTAGTTTCTCTAAGTCTTTGGATATGTTCCTCTGCAGCAGGGGGAGGGAAACTTTATATCTTCCCAGGGCCAATTGGACAATAATAACATCATTCTAAAACCATGTAGAATTACCAACTTAAATATTAGCTGACTGTGTTTGGGCATTTAATTACATTCTTCCTAATGTGATGGCTGAAGCTTTGGCGAGGCATGTGATGTTAGCTGAACTGGCTGATTTCTCAGGCCTTCTATGGCCTGAAGGTTCGACATTCTCCACCCCTGCTCTGCAGTTTATGAAGATATGTCTGGCACGTCAACTTAATTTCGTGTAGGACATTTTTCAATCCAACCAACCAACCAACCAAATAAATAGATCCTCTTCTAATCTCTTGAGCTAAAACAACAGATGATGATTCTGCGCCTAATCAACAAACTATCAACACACTCAGACTCATCCAATCTTATGTTCCTTGGATCATTATCACACAGAATATGGCGTAGAATGAGGGACATCATTGCTAAGGTCAAATGGAACTTGGCTGAAAGTAGATAATAACAAGAGAGATGTTTGTGTGTGTTTTATTGAATATGCAAACTATTCAACTATGCGGATGATGACAAATTTTAAATAACATTTCAAAGACTGTGAATACCGGAGTGTTTAATTGAGCTCATGTGGAACCTGAATTTAGACAAGGAGGCATGATATAGTTAATATTCATTGTGCCAACCTGGCCAATAAACACGTGGGGTTAGCTGAAGGGTGGAGAGATAAATGGCTTGGTGACCCTCACCTTGCAAGTTCTCAGGTCTCTTGCTTTCTGATAGTCAGACCAGGTTGCAGCTGCCATAGCCAGTTCCCTGCTTCAGCTGGGAAGGCTCATTTCCTGCAAGACACCCCCAAGGAGAAGCTGCATGGACCTACCCCAATGTGGCCCTGGGTGCTGGAGCAGCAGTGTGGAAACCCCTGCCAGCACTGAGATGCTACACATTTGGCTTTCCTCCTACAGTCAGCATCATAGATGTGTTTTGTGAGATGGAGGAGACTTTGTGGATTGGTGTCAGACATATGGGTTAATGTTGGACTTGTGGATTTGGGCGGCACTGGGTTGAGATGTTTTCTTGAAGTGCACTTACCTTTATATAAAACTCTCTCTTATACATGAATTTCTGTGGATTTGTTTATCTGAAGGACCTAGACTAACACAAGGCAGTTGCTTAAGTAGAACAACTGGATACCGTGTGGTTTAAAATCAGGAAAGGTGTATGTCGGTTTACGTTCATTTACCATGCTCAGTCAGTCTGTATGCTGAGCAAATTATTGGAAGTGTATGGACTACATGAAGAACAGGGCATCAGGTTTGAAGAAGACCCACTAACTACGATACGCGGATTCTCAGTCTTGCTAAGTGTGAAGATTTTGAACTTTAACTGATGATCAAAAACTATAGCCTTCGATAAGTCTTCTACTTGAGTGTGAAAAACATGAACATCCTCACAACGGACCAATACGCTCCATCACCATGAGCTGGGAAATATGGAAGTTGTCAAGAATTTCATTTTACTTTAATCCACAACCAACACCCGTGGAAAGCAGTCAAGGAATCGCATATCACATTGTATAAATTTGCTCCAAAATACCTTTTTAAATTGTTAGCCAAAGATGTCATGTTGAGGAGTTGTGTGCCCAGCCCAAGCAATAGTATTTTCAACCACCTCATACACATGTAAATTCTGGACAACGAATGCAGAACTGAAGCCGAGTTCATGGTCGGAATTCGGTGTGGACAAAGAATGCTGAAGGCGCCATGGACTGCCAGAGCAGAAAGCACCTCCGTCTCGGGAGAGATACGCGCCTGCTCCTGAGAATCAAGAATCGTGAAACACTGCCTCATGCACTCTGAGCACGCTTTACAGAGAGAGCAGTTTCTGCAGAAAGACATCATTTTTAATAAAGCAGACACTCAGTGGAAAAGAAGAATACGTTCCGTGAGGGGGATTGACACAACTGTTGCACCAGTGAACTTGCGGCCTTTTGGGAGGACCTGAGAGGACGGGGCAGTGCTTTGTTCTGTTGGACAGAGGGTGGCCATGAGTCCGAACTGACTTAACGAGATCGGATAGCAGTGCCATTGATTTAGCGCTTCCTGTATACTCAGACCCTGTCCTAAGTATTATACCTTTACCATCACACAACAAACCTGTTTTTCAATTGAGGAAACGCAGGCTTAGGAAAGTTAAATCATTTTAAATCGAATAATGAAGTATATAAGACATAATAATAAGATGACTCATGTCCATTCAAATTCAAGACCAATGCTCTTTCAGTTACTTTTAGCTACAGTAATAAAGGACCAAAATTTTCTCACATGAAATATATATTATTCCAAAATCTAATTCAATTTTAAATGCTGAAAAGATTCTGTTATGCCAGTTGATCAAGTTATTCTGGAACTCATGAAATCACATGTTTTATGCATTCTCTGTATTAGTTTTCTAATTTCACTTCTTAGCTCCTTTCCTTTGTTGTTTCTATTGCTTAGTTTCAGTTTTCTTTGTTTCCCTTGTGTTATGCTATACTGTACCTTCTAATGTTCAGCGGTTCATAAAAGATGGAAACGTTGGCCTTTGCTGCAAGAGCGCCAGCTCTCAGTAGGAAACATACTTATGCCATGAAGGACAAAGGCTTAATGTAGAAGGACTTGAGGATTTTCATTGTAAATGCTAGGTGTTCACTCTACTTTGGTCTGGAGGCCCTCCTTCTGACCCTACCTGACACTTAGCCATCTGGGACCTCTATGAGAAATAACCTGAGATTTCATATGTCTTCAAAATCGACATCACCAATTATCTTTGATGAGTTACTTCTCAGTCACTATTTCTCTGATCTGGCAGGAATGAGTTCTGCGGTGCTGCAGTGAAATCTACGAGAACTAGAGCTTAACCTGACTCATTCTCATCCGGGTCTCACAAGTTTTCCACCTTTGAAAGAATGCAATCTTACCATATTTGGATTGCTTGTTTTAGAGGAAAACATTTGAGTTTTCCTTCTCTGACAGGTGTCTGTATTGCATTCTGTGGATCTCATGGTTTTTGCTGTACAAAGAACCCAGACACATTCACATGTTGGGCCTTTTGTCACTAATGTGTTGAATCCTGTTGATGAGATGTGTTGATGAGAACAGACCCAGCTTTAACAACCTGTTCATCTCAATGATGCAACCTGGTCAGCCGACCTACCACATAGTCCAGAACCTTGTCCGTGGTTCAAACTGACTCTTCTTATACAGATCGTCATAAACTGCAATTTTCTTTCTCATTCTCCAAAGTAAAATGATGGTTGCCTATAAAATAATTAAATTGGAAACTGTTAATATAACCAACTGCTCAGAGACACAATATGCATTAAGCCCTGTAGTCATGCATTTGCTTGATTAATCATTTGAGTAACAAAAATATATTTGGAGGTTTATGCTATTCAATTCTTCATAATGGCATTAGTAGAAAGTGATTTTATTTTGCACTTTGGACAAAGATCTTTTTCTTCACGTTTATATATCTCATTCATTAGGGACTGGAGATAGGCATTATTTCAATGTCCTGTGAACTTATTCCTTGGAGATTATTTTTTCTTTTCCTTTAAGACATTAATAAGCAACAACAATTTAACCAGACATTTGTACTAACTCTGTCAGAATCATAGGATCAGCCACAATTTTAATCAGCCAAACACAACCATGTTGCTTCAAAAATAGTGTTTGTTTAGAGACAGGATATAGCAAGCCCTTTCTCTGTGATTTGTTCTGGTAGAAACTCAACAGAAAGTGATAATAAAAAATAACTTGTGCTATTTGTTGAAAGTGGTCTTTTTAAAGTGCTTTGGGGATGAATGTATATTTCTACACAGACAGCCTACAAACATAGAAAAGATGGACGAGGGTCCAAGAAGGGTTAGTCTCTCCCTGCTCCCGCCATGCTCAGATGAGGCCATTGCAAAAATGCATGCCACCAGTCCACCTGCCTGCTTCTGATAGGGTCAGCTTTCAACAGCTTTCTTCCTACTTGGGTATCTCTTGAATGCCAGTTACACACGCTTAGGATAGCACAAAAGAGAAGAATTATTGGAAAGATGTAGAATAGGAATCTCACAATGAGGGTGTTAATATTTAAGGGGAAAACGGAGAGCGGCAGCACGAACTGCCCTAGCTCTCTAAGGCATCAAAGGGAGCTATGATTGTGTTCCAGGCGAAGGTCTTCCGCACGGGGTAGCCCTTGCTATTTACACCCAGGCTTCACTAGATTGATGAAACCGAGGTGTAAGTGTCTTTGTATAAATGATTTAGTCAGAGCTTACTGACTGAATTCAATTATATTCATTTTTGACTATGTAATTGCTGTCAAATGTAATGCCAGTGATCTGCTAAAGTTAGAGGGCTTAGGGTTTTGGTTTTGGGTTGTTTTTTTCTGTCTTGCTAATTGTGATAAAGTTATTTAGCAGAAAGAACCTATTGTCATCTTCTCTGCTACCTTTAAACAAAGAAGTATTTGGTTTCAATTTATTCCTACAAGAGAACAGAAGAGTGGCTCATTTATCTATGACGTTGAAACAAAATCCCATTAAGTGGTTCACAGGAACCATCTGAAAGGGAGAGGGAAATCTGCTCATCCAAAAGATCACATTGTAATGAAAGGGTTATATCTTTGAGTGGCCTAACAATATCCCGTCTGGTGGAAGCAGCCAACATAGCTGTGGTCTGACTCTTTCCAGCTGATGTGATCATTGCTTTGATCTGGATTTTAAACTATTACAAAGGTCTAGGTGCAGGTCTTATAAGCCTTCTGCCCCTCAGAAAGTGTACGACAAATGTTTTCTTAAGAGCCCTCTGCCTTCTGAATGCTCGGTTTCCACAGCTATTCTTTCTAGGGAATCGCTTTGTAGGAGTGAGGCGTGCTTTAAACTTGGTGTGGGGAGCAAGAAGAATATATACTCATGTTCCTGAGGAACCGTCAGAAGGGCAGGTGTTTGCAGACTTACCTCAGCGGAGATAAGGGAGTTGTAGTTTCCATTGCTTTTTATAAAATTACTATCCTCTGGTAGCTAGTCCTTTCTGTTTTCCTTACTGACTGCTCAGAATCCCTGCTCACTGATGTACAACATCAAGTGCTCTGTAGTCTGAACCTCTTTCTTCAGACCAGCTTTAAGAGAATGAGGGGTTTTGAGCATTAAGACATCTTGGTTGTCATCTACTCCGTACTGACTCATAACAACGCTCTGTACACAGAAAGGAAAAACACCTGGTCCTATACCATCCTCAGAATTGTTTCCATTTTTGAGCTCATTATTACAGCTATCGTGTGAACCCAGCCTGTTGAAGACCTTCTGTTTAATTGCCCTTTTATTTTAAAAAGCAGAGTGCCATTCCCCTGGGATTGGACTGATAATAGATTCCAAGTACATGAGACAAAGTTGAGGCATCTTTGCCCAGAGGGAGAATCTGATTATACCTCTTTCAAGACACATTTATGTCTTCTGTTGGCAGACATGGTAACTTTAATATTCTTTTCCAGCACCAGTATTTAACTGAATTGGTTCTTCAGGCTTCTTTTGTCAATGTCCAGCTTGCGTGTCCATAAGGTGACTGAAAATACAATGGTTTGGTTCAAGAGTTCCTTAGTCTTCCAAGTAACCTCCTTGCTTTCCAAAACTTTAAAGAGGTCTTGTGCAGCAGATTTACATGGTGCAATGGATCTTTTGGTCTCTTGACTGCTGCTTCCCTAAACATTGATTGCGGAGCCAAGCAATATGAACTCCTTGACAACTTCAACCTTTTCTCCATTGATCATGTTGCCACTTATGGGACCCATGATGAGGATTTGGGTCTTGAAATTGAGTTATTATCCGTACCGAAGGCACAATTCTTGATTGTCATCAGCAAGTGCTTCAAGTCCTCCTCACTTTCAAGTAAGGAAGTGTGTGTCATCTGTAGATCACAGGTTCTTAATTAGCCTTACTCCAATCCTGATGCCCCTTATTCTTCAAATAATCCAACTTCTTTGCTTATTTGCTCAGCATACACACTGAATAGGCACGGTGAGGGGATTCATTGATGGCACACACCTTTCTTGATTTTAGTCTGTGTGGTATTCCCGTGCTCTGTTTACTCAAGTGTCTCTTGACCCATGTACACGTTCTGCATATGCATAATGAAGTGTTCGGGAATTCCCATTTTTCTCAAGGCTATCTATAATTTGTTATGAGCTGCACAGTCAAATGATTTGGCATAGTCAATAAGACACAAGTAAAACATCTGGCTGGTATTCTGTCTGCCAGCCAAGATCCATCTGACATCAGCAATGATATCCCTTGTTCCATGTCCTCTTCTGAGTCTGACCTGAACCTCTGGAAGCTTTCTGTTGATGTACTGCCACAACCATTGTTGGGTGATATTTGGCAAAATTTTCTTTCATGTGTTATCAATGATATTCTAGAATTTTCACATGCTGGGTTGGGAGGGGAGTGTCATCTTTCTTTGGAGTAGGTATAAAAATGGATCTCTTCCAGACAGTTGGACAAGTAGTTTTCTTCCAAATTTCCTTGGCATGGAAGAGTAAGTGCTTCATCAGTTTGTTGAAACATTTCAATTACTATCATATCAATTCCTGAAGCCCAGGTTTTGGCTAATGATTTCAGCGCAGCTTGGACTTCTTCCTTCAGTACAATTGGGTTTTGATCATATGGTACCTCTTTAAATGAATGCTTGTTGATTAGTTTGGTTTTTTGTTGTTGTTGTTGTTTTAACCTCCATGTTTTCTTTCCACCTTCTTTGGATGCTTCCTGCATTGTTCAAGAGTGTGCCCACAGAATCTTTCAATATTTCAACTTGAAGCTTGAATTTGTCCTTAAGTTTGTTCAGATTGAGATTGCTGAGCGTGTCCTTCCTCTTTGGCTTTCTGATTCTAGGTCTTTGAGTATTTAATTCTAATGCGTTGTCCTCTTTAGTGGCTCTTTGAAATTCTCTGTTCAGCTCTTTGACTTTGTTTCTTCTATGTGCCTTAGCTAGTCTATAATTAAGAGCAAGTTTCAGAGTATCTTCTGACATACAAATTTCTTTTCTTTCTTTCCTGTCATTTTAGTGACATGTTGTTATCTTCATGTATGATGTTAGATGTCACATCAGGTCTTCTGTCGTTAGTGTTCAATATGTCAAATCTGTTCTTGAGATGTTCTCAAAATTCAATTGGGATATACTCAAGGTCATATTCTGTTTCTGGTGGACTTGTTTTGATTTTCTTCAGCTTCCATCTGAACTTAGATATGAGCAGCTGATGGTCTGTTCGATAGCTGGGCCCCAGCTCTGTTTACTTGCTTACATGGACCTTTTGTGGCCTCTTCCTACAGATGTAATCCATTTTTTAAAATTATTATTCTATGTGGAGAAACACGTGTAGAGTTGCTATTGTGTTATTCTCAGTGCAGAAGACATTTGTCTTGCAAAAATTTATCATAATATTTCCAGCTTCATTTCTATCATCAAGAACATTTTCTAACTACTATTCTTTATTCTTTGTTTTCAACTGCTGCATCCCCACTGTCAATAACTATCTATGCATCTTGATGGCATGTGTGATCAATTTCAGACTGAGGATATTGGTAGAATTTTTTCAACTTCAATTTTTTCACTAACTTGGGTGGTTGGTGCCCAAATTTAAATATAAATTGTCTTGAATGGGTTTTCTTATATGTAATGGATATTATTTTATCACTAACAGCATTGGACTTCAATATAGATGTTTAAGTGTCCTTTCTGAGGATAAATGCAATGTCATTCCTCTTGAATCTGTTATTCCTGGCATATGATTTTCTGATGAAATTATCCAATGCCAGTTTATTTCAACTCCCTAATGCTTAGTATATCAGTCTTTATACATTCCATGTCATTGTTGATGACTTTCAATTTGCCCAAATTCGTACTTTTCGTACATAAGTTCTAATGAATAATAGATGTTTGTAGATGTGTGTTCTCCTTTTGAGTCACGCCCCATCAGCTAATGAAGGTCCTGCGGGCTTTAGTCCATCCATGTCAATATGGTCAACTCCACTTTGAGAAGGAAGTTCTTCTTCAGTCATGTTTTAATTGCCTTACAACCTGGGGGGTTCACCTTCTGGCCCCTCATTTTTTAGCAGGGAGGGGAAGGCTGCAGAACAATATCCCAATCTTCATTCCCCTCACTTTTAGCTAAAAGCACTTAACCATGTGCACTACTCAGGGATTAGCTCACTAATTAGAAGGGGGGATTAGAATTTGTAACTATAAAGCTATAGAAAAATATACTCTTTCTTTTCTGCCTACAACGTGAAGTTATGCAGGGTGTGTTCAAAAGAAAGTGAAGATATCTGACAAAAATCCGATGTGCATCTGCCTGCTGCCCCACCTATTTCAGGAATCTCTTTGAAACATGCATTAGGCGAATGGAGGGTACGATGTAAGCACTGCTTGCCATCCCATACAAGTTGAAAGCATTGTCTAGTAAATGGACATCTGCTTCTATAAATTATGACATTCTTTTTTGTTGGTGCCATCAGTTGGCTCTGGCTCATAGCAACCCATGTGCCAATGAAACATAAACTACCCAATCTTGCACCATCCTCACAGTTGTCATGTTTGAGCCCATTGTTGCGACCACTGAGTTAACCCATCTTGCCGAGGTCCTTTCTCTTTTTCACTGCCTCTGTACTTTACCCAAAATGGTGTTCTTTCCTAGGGACTGATTTCTCTTGATAACTTTTCCAAAGAATGTGAAACAAAGTCTCTCCATCTTGGATTATAAGGAGCATCTGGCATATTTTTTCAAGATAGACTGGCGTGTAAAGACTCTCTTTCCCACCAAACTTGTAGTTTGCAGTCCAATGCTTAACCTACTGAACTAGCACAGCTCCCAGCTATGAGTGGAGGAGGGATCCAATAAAAGATTGACCAAAAACACTTATTTTTGAAGCTAGTGCTGGGTACAAATATTGTCTATTATTATCTCATTTAATCTTTAGATTATTCTTTAAGATTAACAGTTCATAGCAGTGACTGAGTGGGGTTATCAAAATAAGGGAAAGGGCCATTTTCCCAAGCTCTTGGGTCCCTGCCAGAACAAAGAAAAGGCTTGCTATTTTCTGTCTCCAGGCAAATGGTACTTCTGAAGCAACCTGGTTGCATCTGGCTGATTTAAAACTGTCACTTATCAAATGATTCTGACAGAGTTAGCACAAATGCCTAGAAAGATTGTTCGTGTGGATTAACTTCTTAACAGAAGCAGAAGGAGGAAGAAAGGCTCCCTTGACCATCAAGAAAGTACAGTCGCCAACAGAACATGCGTTAGCTCCCTGTGTGAAGCAGAAGCAGTAGCAGAGATACCAAAAGTCCTCAGCTCTGAGACAATGAGACAGAGCAGAGGATTTATGCCAAGACCACAAGAAAGCAGTGGTCTGCCCAGCCCATGGAATCACCAAAAACGATCATCTTTAGGTAGGACACTGCTTGTGAATGGGGTGCCCTTTGGCATGTATCAGGGCTCAAGGTACTTTGTAACTTTTGCTGGAGAAGGACAGAGCCTAACTGACCATGTACCTGAGAGGGTGAAGACCAGAGAGGGAGACATGCCTGCTAGCCTGGCTGAGAAGAGGTACTGAGGACAAAAGATTATATCTTCAATATTTTTTGGAGTCTGACTTGTATCCTATTAACTTCTCTAGTAAGCTCCAAATCATGAGCATTGTCTATGAGTTCTTTGTGGCCACTGCAATAGATTATCAAACCCAGCAGAAATATACTGTCCTGGGAGATATGATTGCGTCAAAATAGGATAAGGAAAGATTGACAGTGAAGTCAAACTTGACCCCTGCCTCATAGGAATCAACTTGAGGCAGAAGTGGAGTTGCATTCCGAAGGAGGCAGAGCTCAGACGTGGACCCTAAGTCATTTCCTCAGTTGTCCAAGTTTTCACATATTTATGAGGCAACTGCAAATATCATGGCTTGTAGGAGGTGCACCTTCATTCTTAAAGTACCCTCTGTGATCCTTAGCCCTTTAAATAGCTTATTTGGTTTCTGGGTTTTTTTTCCCCAGGATATCTCACCAATGCAGTAAGTCCTTAGAGTTCTTGACTGCTATTTTCTTGAGCATTTTGGGGTGTACAACTATTATGAAGTCTTTTACAGCTTTTGTTTATCTTTTCATCATGATATTTTCTATTGGTGTGGTTGTGAGGTTTTTTAATTTCTTTACATTGCATTGCAATCCATACTGAAGGCTAAAGCCCCTGATTTTCACCAGAAAATGTTCAAGTTTAGCAAGCAAAGTGTCATCTTCATACCAAGTTGCTAATAAGCTTTCCTCTAATTCCAAGGTCATGTTTTTTTATTATATTCTGGATTACTTCTTGGTTTATTTGCTGAACATACAGATTAAATAAATTTGACACAATCATGACACATAGATAGCTTGATTTTAAACTTTACACAAATAGTACCTTGTTCTATTTGAATGGCTGTTCGTGGTCCATTTACAGATTCCATATGAGCGCACATTGAAGAGTTCCGGAATTTCAATTCTTCTCAATATTATTCATAGTTTTGTTATGGTCCACCCAGTCCCAAACCATTGCATAGTCAATAAAATTAAAGCAAACCTCTTTCTGATATTCTCTCATTTCAACTAAACGCCACCTGACATTAGTAATGATACCGCCCATTCCATGTCCTCTTCTGAATTTGGCTTGCGTTTCTGGCAGTTCTGAGGTGATATACTTTAGTAGCTGTTTTTGAATTACCTTCAATCAAATTATACCTGTATGTGATATTAATGATATTGTGGAAAATTTCTGCATTCTCTTGGGTCATCTTTCTTTGGAAAGATCCACAAATATGGATCATATCCAGTTGCTTGACCAGGGAACTATCTTCCAAATTTCTTGACATAGATGAGTGAATTCTTCCAGTGCTGCATCATTTTGCCGAAACATTTCTGTTAGTGTTCTGTTAATTCCTGAAGCCTTGTTTTAGGTAACATCTTCGATGCAACTTAGAGTTCCTCCTTTAATACCATCAGTAACAATGTTACCCACTGAAATGTTTGAATATCAACTAATTATTTGGGGTATTATGACTATATTTCTTCCATTTTCTTTGCTGTATTCTGTATTACTCATGGAAAGCTTAAATATTTCAACTCAAGACTTGATATATTTTTCTTCAATTTTTTTTCAGCTTGAGATATGCAAATTATGTTCTTCCTTTTTGTGTTCTAACTCTCGGTCTTTACATGATTCATTAAAATATTCTGCTTTGTCTTTTCAAGCTTGTTGGGATGTTTCTGTTCAGTTTTTGTATGCCATCGTGTCTTTTACTTGCATTTGTGACCCTTGTTCAGGAGCAAGTTTTAGAAGTGAGAAGGACAAGATGTTGTCTCACATTCTTTGGACATGCTCCCAAGAGAGACCAGTCCCTGGAAAAGATCATCCTCCTCGGTAACGTTGCATGTCAGGGAACACGAAGAGCATGGAGGAAAAGATAAATTGACCCAGTGAGTACCCCAATGCACTCAAACATAACAACATCGTCAGGATTGTGCTGAACACAAAAGTGTTTAATCCTATGGGACACAGGGTCGCTCGCAGTCTGGCATCAGTCAGTAACTAACAGCAACTAGAAAATGGATGAAATCCAAAGAAAGCCGGTTACTTATGGTATTGAATCCATTTAAATGCTTTGATTGGTTGGCTTACCTTAAAGTTAGCATGAAAGTTGAAGGATACATAGTGATTCTCTGTAAAATTTTTGCAACTATAGTATAAAACTAAAATTACTTCTCAGAAAAGGAGGAGCTGATACCAAGGGCTCAAGTAGAAAGAAAATGTTTTGAAAATGACGATGGCACAAATGTACAAATGTGCTTGACACAGTGGATGTATGGCTGGATGGTGATAAGAGCTGTAGGAGCCACTAATAAAATGATTTTTAAAAAAGGAAAGGAAAAACTAATTCTGGAGGGATTGGTCAATAGATTATCCAAATGAGCTATCAACAGCACTCTGCTATTCAAAGGGAGTGTCTGAGGGCTACTGAGAAGGGAGGGTTTGTAACCTTGGTGGGAGGGCCATGTCTAAAAATTGACAAGCAGTTTGTATTTGTATGCAGCCAACCCCACAGAGATTTTCCAGACAGAGAGAGAGAGAGAGAAAGATGCCTTCTAGAAGAGCTGGAACACAAGTCAAGGGTTGTAACACTGAAGAGACTTAGAAGCGATAGACCAGAAGGGGCCTGGGGATGGAACTCATGGTGATAGGATGGGTAAGCGTCCTGTGGAAGATTCAATGATTCAATGGTGACAGCTGGCAGAGTGAAGAGGAGCCTGCCCTGAGACCAAACAAGAGGGCTGAGATGCGCCTGCCTTCAGTGGGCTGAGAGGAAGCCTGCAGGGTTGGGAGCTGCTGAGACAAGTATCCTGCTCTGAAGAAGGGATTCTGCCTTCTTCAACATGATTTGTAGCCTGTGGACCTTAAACCCAACTTGTACTCTGTTACTTCTATAAGACACCAATTAACTGTAAAAAAAATTTGTAAATAATAAATTACTTCTCAAGAATAGTTTACTTAGAAGATACTTAAAATATTTTCTACCAACACATAAACTTTCTTTGGATCCTAATTTAAACATATAGTAAAACATAATTATAAGGCACTTGGGGTTATGTGAACACTGGCTATTTTGTCTTATTAATTCATAATTATTTCAAATTATTTTACCAGACAGTACAAATGTTGTGGTTCTAAATAATTTCTTTTATTTTAAATATACATACTGAAATATTGAGAGAGTCAATGATACAGTGTGATGTTTAGGAGCTTCATCAAAATAATTACCTAGCTGGGAGTGTCTCAAAACTCACGGCCATCAGGCCCATCCGGATACATAATGACACTATAGGAGAGCACACAGATGCCGCCTCTGCGTTTCTGAGGTTGCAATCTTTATAAAACCAGAAA